>NC_041393.1:336685111-336685719 GCF_002162155.2 Triticum dicoccoides
GGGTCTGCCTGCACCTGGGCGTGCGCCCGTTCGGGTCGTGCGTTGCGCCCGCAACCACTAGCGACCAGACCCGCTAGGCCCTCTGGGGCCAATGACATGGGTGGCCCCAGCCCCAGAACGAAAAAAAAAATTAAAAGAATTAAAAATATATATATATAATAAATTAATTAATTAATTAATTAACTAATTAATTAATTAATTAACTAATTATTTAACTAATTAATTAACTTATCTAATCTTGTTTAGTTTAACTAATTAAGATTAATTAACCTAATAAATAGTTACCCTAATTGTTAATTAGCTAAACAATCCCTAACAGGTGGGACCCACCTGTCAGGGTTGACTCAGTCAACCCCTGTTGACTGCTGACGTCAGCATGACATCATGCTGACGTCATAAATTCATTTTTCAAATTAATTAATTAATTAATGAAATTCCAGAAATTAATAAAATCTTTAGAAAATCATATCTTTTAATCCGTAACTCGGATTAAAATATTTTCAACATGAAAGTTGCTCAGAACGACGAGACGAATCCGGATACGCAACCCGTTCGTCCGCCACACACCCCTAACCTATCGAACTCGCAACTTTCCCCCTCCGGCTCCT
>NC_041393.1:336686634-336690105 GCF_002162155.2 Triticum dicoccoides
CGTCGTGGTATCAGCCGAAGCACTTCAGACGTCAGCGACGGAGCGGCGCGCGCCGAATTGGACTGGAACGCCACTAGGCTAGGTCTGCTTTCGGCCGCCCACGCAACGTGCAGGTGTGCTCAGGGCGATGGGCCCAGACCCCTGCGCGCTTAGGTTTAGACCGGCGTGCTGGCCTCTCTGTTTTGCCTAGGTGGGGCTGCGACGTGTTGATCTTCCTCGGCCGGGCATGACCCAGGAAAGTGTGTCCGGCCAAATGGGATCGAGCGTGTTGGGTTATGTGGTGCACCCCTGCAGGGAAGTTAATCTATTCGAATAGCCGTGATCTTCGGTAACAGGACGACTTGGAGTTGTACCTTGACCTTATGACAACTAGAACCGGATACTTAATAAAACACACCCTTCCAAGTTCCACAGACAACCCGGTGATCGCTTTTCTACAGGGCGACGAGGAGAGGATCGCCGGGTAGGATTATGCTATGAGATGCTATTTGGATATGCTACTTGGAGATGCTACTTGGAGGACTTCCATCTATTCTCTTCTACATGCTGCAAGACGGAGGCTGCCAGAAGCGTAGTCTTCGATAGGACTAGCTATCCCCCTCTTATTCTGGCATTCTGCAGTTCAGTCCACTGATATGACCTCCTTACACATATACCCATGCATATGTAGTGTAGTTCCTTGCTTGCGAGTACTTTGGATGAGTACTCACGGTTGCTTTCTTCCCCCTTTTTCCCCTTTCCTTTCTTTCTGGTTGTCGCAACCAGATGCTGGAGTCCAGGAGCCAGACGCCACCGTCGACGACGACCCCTACTACACCGGAGGTGCCTACTACTACGTGCTGCCCGCTGACGACGACCAGGAGTAGTTTAGGAGGATCCCAGGCAGGAGGCCTGTGCCTCTTTCGATCTGTATCCCAGTTTGTGCTAGCCATCTTATGGCAACTTGTTTAACTTATGTCTGTACTCAGATATTGTTGCTTCCGCTGACTCGTCTATGATCGAGCACTTGTATTCGAGCCCACGAGGCCCCTGGCTTGTATTATGATGCTTGTATGACTTATTTTATTTGTAGAGTTGTGTTGTGATATCTTCCCGTGAGTCCCTGATCTCGATCGTACACATTTGCGTGCATGATTAGTGTACGATTAAATCGGGGGCGTCACAAGTTGGTATCAGAGCCGACTGCCTGTAGGAATCCCCCTTCCACACTCCTTGGCCGAAGTCGAGTCTAGACATTACAAAAACTTTTACTAACTTGGCTGTGTGCCTTACGGGCCCACGTCGCCATCGGGTGGTATTAGGATCTTTTACTCCTCGACCTTTACTCTGGGATTCTGAACTCTCTTCTATTCGGGTTAAACGATTTTGCTAAAAACAAAACTAACTTTAGGTTCTCGCAAGTACTTTTCCCGGAGAGCCCCTCACTGCAGATGATCGCCTGCTACATCAGAAGATTCCGAAGATACTCTCTGATGTTCTCTCGAGACTTTGTGCCCATCACTTTTGCTATTACTGACCACCGATAAATCCGTATGGATAACAACTTACACTTGCCATTCATACGATCATCCCCCATTGATCTTGTTATTACAAGATACCCCGAAGTTTCTTTGCTGTTCCGAAAATACTTTGTGCCTACTGCCTAGCAGTTCTTTGCCACATGAATACCCCTTCAAATAAATCCTCGCACTTGTCGAGTATCCGCTCATCCCCAGTTGTTCATGTGTTTCACAAAAGTCTTCAAAATACTATTCGATCTTCCGAAAATCCTCTAGAGCCTTTGGCTCTTGAAATTCTTGCCTGCTTGCATTATGGTTAATCCCATAAGTCTCGTAGTCTTATTGACATTCCTTGTCATTATCATTTTGAGTCTGTTGACTCAATATGTTTGCGAATACACGCAATCATTATTGATCCTTATAAATTACCTTTCCGGCTGAGCTTCCATTCTTTTAACTGGAATTGGTTCTCGATCAATCCAATTGTCGTTGATTGTACCCTAAGGCTATTCAACTTGTCCATCCCTAAACAGAGCATTGCTTCTGATCCCTTGATTTGGAAATCATAATCCCTTTGCATTTGACAATTGAGTTAGTCAGTTGTTTCTATAATCTAATCTCCTTGCATTCTTCTTCCTCTAGTTGAGTACCGATACTCGTATCAGATCCTTTGTGGACCATCAAGTCCTTTGTTGGATTGTTATCCGACAGTGTCCTTCACATTTGATCACTCTGTGAGTTCTTCCCCTGATACATAATGCCTTTGTTAAGTTGTATCCTCTGCTTGGCCAACCATGCTCTGCCTTCGAGCTTGAGTTAATTATTTCTAAAGATTCTGGTATATGATTCCAAGAAGCCCCTATGGGTTGAACATATGCCTTCACTAAACCGTGTGAACCCGAAAGTTTTCACGAATCATACTCTTCTGGTGCTTCGCCAGATAAAATTTCAACACTGCAACTTCATCGAACGTGAGAAGTGAATGAAAGGTTATGCATTGGAGAAGTGGGAGTCGACCTTGAACTTGTGTTCATGCCGATGGACACGATGTAGATCTTATCATTAAAGCTTCTTTTAAATCAATTATTCCCTTGGTATAAGTTCATCTTATATCTGAGATTTGGCCTTTTTGCAATCGTGGTTCTGACCATGTTCTCCTTTAAATATCATGTCCTGTGCAAGTTTAAGCACTTGTCTTCTATAGAGCAATACCCCAGTTCAACTTCTAGTTTGATCTGTCGTCGAGTATTACCACCTGGTATCTCGAGATTATCTTGGAACTGCATAATTTCTTATGAGTTTTTCATCAAGTGCTACATACTCACCGATTACAATTTTTCATGGGCTCGGAGTTATTAAACACTCAAAGACACCGATAACTGAACCGAGTCCGCTCTATGGTTCAACAACTCTTCAGTAAGCTTCTATAAGTACGAGTTTGTACCCAATCATGCCATTCCTAGCCTGTTTGGCTATATCATTGACGTGACGATTCTAACGGTGCTACCTGGTCCTTATTCTCGGAGCACCAATTTTCGACGATGAACTAACCTTACGTCGATCCTCATCGTCATATCATTTCGCCTTGAACAACAAGCTTGGTTTCGAGTTTGTGTCGTACCCTTGGTTCCAATAACCTTTCACTTCATCATTGTTTGACTTGATGTCATCGTCGATCGATTACATCTTCGTGAAATCTCTCGACAAATGTGTCGTGATCATCATCATCATTCCGAGCTCTTCCAGGAATTCAATTGAATTCATGATGGGTAATACCATCCTTGCCCCTCGATGATTCCTGTTCTCATCGACCACTTTATTGCCTTCCGTTCAACACAACTTGTTCGTGTTTTGTGTAAACCTTGAGATCACTGCTACCCAGCAGTTGATCTTCCTTACCTCGGAAGTATTACCATCTCTTTTTGTCAAGAATGTGGTGAGAATTTCACCACCTCTTAATAATTCTTGATAT
>NC_041393.1:336694187-336757268 GCF_002162155.2 Triticum dicoccoides
TGCCCGAAAACACGAAACACCGGGAATACTTTTCCGGATGTTTTCCCCCCTTCACCGGTATCACCTACTACCGCGTTAGGGCACACCGAACATCGCGTATTGCCTTGTTATATTTTGTGATGCTTTGTTTGCTCTGTATTCATTATTTCTTCCCCCTCTTCTCTTTGGTAGACTACGAGACCGACGCTGCTGTTGACCAGTTCGATTACGGAGTTGACGACTCCTCTCTCTTGCCAGAGCAACCAGGCAAGCCCCCCCTTGATCACCAGATATCGCCTATTCTATTCTATACTGCTTGCATTAGAGTAGTGTAGCATGTTACTGCTTCCCGTTAATCCTATTCTGATGCATAGCCTGTCATTGCTGCTACAGTCATTGATACCTTACCCGCAATCCTAAATGCTTAGTATAGGATGCTAGTGTTCCATCAGTGGCCCTACGCTCTTGTCCGTTTGCCATGCTATACTACTGGGCTGTGATCACTTCGGGAGGTGATCACGGGCATATACTATATACTTTACACTGTTACATTACCTGTGATACTGTTTGGAGTTGGGGGCTGAAGGGGCAGGTGGCTCCATCCCGGTAGAGGTGGGCCTGGGTTCCCGACGGCCCCCGACTGTTACTTTGTGGCGGAGCGACAGGGCAGGTTGAGACCACCTAGGAGACAGGTGGGCCTGGCCCTGTTCGGCGTTCGCGGATACTTAACACGCTTAACGAGATCTTGGTATTTGATCTGAGTTGGCTACGAGCTTATACGCACTAACCATCTACACGGGAGTAGTTATGGGTATCCCGGCGTCGTGGTATCAGCCGAAGCACTTCAGACGTCAGCGACGGAGCGGCGCGCGCCGAATTGGACTGGAACGCCACTAGGCTAGGTCTGCTTTCGGCCGCCCACGCAACGTGCAGGTGTGCTCAGGGCGATGGGCCCAGACCCCTGCGCGCTTAGGTTTAGACCGGCGTGCTGGCCTCTCTGTTTTGCCTAGGTGGGGCTGCGACGTGTTGATCTTCCTCGGCCGGGCATGACCCAGGAAAGTGTGTCCGGCCAAATGGGATCGAGCGTGTTGGGTTATGTGGTGCACCCCTGCAGGGAAGTTAATCTATTCGAATAGCCGTGATCTTCGGTAACAGGACGACTTGGAGTTGTACCTTGACCTTATGACAACTAGAACCGGATACTTAATAAAACACACCCTTCCAAGTTCCACAGACAACCCGGTGATCGCTTTTCTACAGGGCGACGAGGAGAGGATCGCCGGGTAGGATTATGCTATGAGATGCTATTTGGATATGCTACTTGGAGATGCTACTTGGAGGACTTCCATCTATTCTCTTCTACATGTTGCAAGACGGAGGCTGCCAGAAGCGCAGTCTTCGATAGGACTAGCTATCCCCCTCTTATTCCGGCATTTTGCAGTTCAGTCCACTGATATGGCCTCCTTACACATATACCCATGCATATGTAGTGTAGTTCCTTGCTTGCGAGTACTTTGGATGAGTACTCACGGTTGCTTTCTTCCCCCTTTTTCCCCTTTCCTTTCTTTCTGGTTGTCGCAACCAGATGCTGGAGTCCAGGAGCCAGACGCCACCGTCGACGACGACCCCTACTACACCGGAGGTGCCTACTACTACGTGCTGCCCGCTGACGACGACCAGGAGTAGTTTAGGAGGATCCCAGGCAGGAGGCCTGCGCCTCTTTCGATCTGTATCCCAGTTTGTGCTAGCCATCTTATGGCAACTTGTTTAACTTATGTCTGTACTCAGATATTGTTGCTTCCGCTGACTCGTCTATGATCGAGCACTTGTATTCGAGCCCTCGAGGCCCCTGGCTTGTATTATGATGCTTGTATGACTTATTTTATTTGTAGAGTTGTGTTGTGATATCTTCCCGTGAGTCCCTGATCTCGATCGTACACATTTGCGTGCATGATTAGTGTACGATTAAATCGGGGGCGTCACAGTTATAAACCTACCCCCCTTAAGATGAATCTCGCCCTCGAGATTCGGGTTGGCTAGAAAATAGGTGAGGGTGGTCCTTCTGTAGGTCGCTCTTGTTCCCAGGTGACTTTATCCTCTATATGGTGGCTCCACTGAACTTTGCAGAACTTCAAAACCTTGCTGCATGTGACTCGGCTAGCAAACTCGAGAATCTTGACTGGTTTCTCCTCGTAGGTCAAATCGCTATCCAACTGAATCGCTTCCAATGGCACTATAACTCTCAGAGGGATATCGGCCATCTCTGCGTGACACTTCTTCAACGGGGAAACGTGGAACACATCGTGAACTCCTGACAATTCCAACTTGTAAGCAACTTCTCCCATACATTCCAAAACTTTGTATGGTCCCACAAAACATGGTGCTAACTTTCCCTTAACTCCAAACCATTTAACTCCTCGAAGTGGGGACACACGAAGATACACTGTCTCTGACTTCGTAAACTGTCTCCTTGCGTTTCGAATCCGCATAGCCCTTCTGCCTGGACTGGGCTACCTTGAGTCTATCACGAATCAGCTTAACCTTCTCTTCAGACTCTTTAATCAAATCTGGTCCAAACAACTGACAGTCTCCAACTTCATCCCATAACAACGGTGTCTTGCACCTTGTTCCGTACAAAGCTTCGAAAGGGGCCATCTTCAACTGGCTTGATAACTGTTGTTGTAAGAGAACTCTGCATATGGCAAATTGTCGTCCCAACTAGATCCATAATCTAGTGCACAAGCTCTCAACATGTCCTCCAGAATCTGATTGACTCTCTCGGTCTGTCCATCTGTCTATGGGTTCCTCTATCTGATACAATGGTCCTCGGAACTCCATGCAGATATACGATCCTGGTCATGTATATCTTTGCCAGCACTGGTGTAAGTGGTCTTCACTAGGATGAAATGAGATACCTTCGTCAAACGATCGACTACAACCCATATCGAGTCATAGCCTGAACGAGTCCTGGGCAATCCCGTGATAAAATCCATGCCTAGCTTATCCCACTTCCATTTGGGTATCGGCAATGGCTGTAGCAATCCTGCTGGCTTCTGATGCTCTGCCTTCACTCTCTGACATACATCAAAACTGCTACATACTCCGCAATATCCTTCTTCATTCGGGTCCACCAGAAAGTGTCCTTCAAATCCAGATACATCATGGTGTTTCCTGGGTGAATCAAATATGGCGAATCATGGGCCTCCTGTAGAATCAACTTCCTGATCTCCGGGTCATTAGGAACATATACGCGGTCCTCAAACCATAAGGTATCGGGCTCATCCTCACGAAATCCTTTAGCCTTTCCTTTGCTCATCCTTTCCTTTATCTCGGCAATCTTCTTGTCAGTCTTCTAAGCTTCTCTGATCTTATCCATCAAAGTAGACTGAATTTCCAATGCTGCTACATAGCCTCTCGAAACTATTTCCAAACATAGCTCATGAAGATCCTCTGCTAACTCCTGGGGTAACTCTCTGGTCATGAGTGTATTGACATGACTCTTGCGACTCAATGCATCTGCTACTACGTTAGCCTTTCTGGGATGGTAATGCAACCTCATATCATAATCCTTGATCCGTGTACACCTCACAATGGTTTCGATGAGAAAATGTCTCCATGTCTTCAACGCATGCACTACCGCTTCTAACTCCAAATCATCTGTACCATAATTCAACTCATGGGGTTTTAAGTTGTCGTGAGGCATATGAAACAACTCTTCCCTCCTGCATAAGCACTACTCCAAGTCCTCGACGAGAAGCGTCGCAATACACTTGATAATCCTTGTGTTGGTCTGGAAGAATCTACACTGGGGCTGTAACCAAACGTTTCTTCAATTCCTGAAAACTTGCCTCACATTCCTCAGTCCATTTGAACATGGTGTCCTTCTTCAACAACTCCGTCATGGGCTTTGCAATCTTCGAGAAATTCTTAATGAACCTCCTGTAGTATCCTGCAAGTCCAAGAAAACTCCGGATCTCTCCCACTGACGTGGGTGCTTCCCAATTTGTCACAGTGACAACCTTTGTGGGGTCTACTGCTATTCCTTCTCTAGATATAAAATGTGCGAGGAATCCAACTTCCTTCAACCAAAACTCACACTTGCTAAACTTGGCATATAACTGATGTTCTCTGAGCTTCCCAAGTACCAAACGCAAATGCTCCTTACACTCCTCTTCATTTTTCGAGTAGACCAATATGTCATTAATGAACACCATGACGAACTTATCCAAAAACTTCATAAACACCTTGTTCATCATGTTCATGAAATATGCACGTGCGTTAGTCAGGCCAAATGACATAACGGTATACTCATATAGCCCGTACCTTGTGGTAAAAGCTGTCTTAGGTATATCCTGCTCTCGAATCTTTAGCTGGTGGTATCCCGATCGCAGATCGATCTTGGAAAATACTTTAGCTCCTTGCAATTGGTCAAACAGATCATTAATCATAGGCATTGGGTACTTTTTCTTGATTGTTACTTCATTCAATCCATGATAATCAACAACCATCATCAACGATCCATCCTTCTTCTCCACTAGAAGCACTGGTGATCCCCAAGGTGACGAACTTGGGTGAATGTAGCCTTTATCCAGTAACTCCCTAATCAGCTTCTTAATTTCCTCCAAATCCTTGGCGGGCATCCTGTACGGTCTCTTAGATATTGGCCCTATGCCTGGCAAAAGATCAATCAAAAACTCAATGTCTCTCTCCGGTGGCATGCCTGGCAACTCCTCGGAAATACATTAGAGAAATCCTTCACCACTGGTACTTCCTCCTGTACAACTCCTGATAAGGAATTCACTTGAGTCCTCTTCGGCACATGCCAGGATACATACTTAATCCTCCTTCCTTCTGGGGTGGTGAGCATAATCGACTTACTGGCACAATCGATGTTCCCTCCATACATCGATAGCCAATCCACACCCAAAATCACATCCAAACCTTGCAACTCCAGAATTATTAGGTCTGAGGGGAAAACATGCCTACCTATGGTCAACGGCATGTCAAAACATCCTTGGCTTGCCATATGTTCTGCTCCTGGCGAACTTACTAACATAGGTGTTCTAAGAACTTTGGTAGGCAACTTATACTTATCCACAAATCCCCTTGATATGTATGAATGCGATGCACCAGTATCAAAAAGAACGATTGCAGTAAATGACTTAACCAAAAACTTACCTATTACTGCATCTGGTTGTGCTTCAATGTCCTCCATGTTAATGTGGTTCACTTGTCCCCTATTGAAAGGGTTGGGCTTCTTCCCAGATCTTCCATTGCCATTTCCATTCTTTGCTTCAGAACACTCCGTGGCATAATGTCCATTCTTCTCGCACTTGAAACAAGTAATGTGACTTAGATCCTTCTTGGCCGGCGTTGCTGGGTTGGACCGGTTCTGGCCGTTGCTTCCTCCATTCCCATTCCCATTCTTGGGGCCACTATGGTTGTGAGAACACCCTCCATTGGAATTGTGACCTCCATGGTTATGGTGAATGTGTCCTCCCGAGTTTGGGCTAAAACAGGGTCTCTGCTGAGCTCCTGAATTGTACTTCCCTTGTCCATACTTTCTCTTGCGGTTATCAATTTGGTAATGCTTCCCTTCAATCATGAGAGCTCTATCTACCAGCTCCTGGTAGTTGTTGAAGGTTGCCACAATCAACTGCATGCTCAGCTCATCATTCAGTCCTTCCAAAAACTTCTCCTGCTTAGCTGCATCCGTAGCAACGTCATCCGGGGCATAACGTGCTAACTTACTAAAATCATCCACATACTGGCCCACTGTGCGTTCTCCTTGGCGCAAGTTGAGAAACTCACACTTCTTCATGGCCATAGCTCCTGCTGAAACATGGCGGTGCGAAAAGCCTGCTGAAACTGGTCCCATGTGACAGTGTCGATGGGGTAAGTGGCTGTGAAATTCTCCCACCATGATGCTACGGGTCCATCAAGCTGATGTGCGGCAAAACGCACTCTCTCTGCATCTATGCATCTTGCAGTGGTTAACTCCCTTCCAATCTTGCTTAGCCAATCATCTGCAACAATCAGCTTGGTGCTACTGGAGAACACAGGCGGATTCAGCCTTAGAAAATGGGCTAAGTGATCAACAGGTGGTGGTGGTGGGTTGTTGTTGTTGTTCCCCTAGTTCTGATTCTGGACTAGTATATGCATTAAGGCATTCTACTGCTGGATCAACTGAGTGAGCTCCGGCGGGAAAGCAAATCCATTGTCGCGTCTTAGAGGCATCTGATGGGTTTAGAAAAGATGAGAAAACAGAATAGAATGAGATCTAGAGGGAAAACACTACCCATATGCACATGAGACAAACACAAACATATCACTTCAATCAATTCAAACAAGGGCATACAATCAGTCTAACTATCGTTACAAAAGTGCTCGGACTATACTGTATACATGGGGGAATACTACTACTAATATGGTGGTCAACTAGAAAACTTGATTGGTGGAAGACTCCATAATATCTGCTCCAGCTTCATCAACATAGTCATCATCGCTATCATCGGGGTCCGAGTCGGTGTCGTCGATGATGATGTAGTTCTCAGGACAAGTGGAATCGCCGTCTTCTCCTCCTGGCGCGGGGTCTCCCGTGAATACTCCTAGCTTCCTCGTCACATCATCATTTTTCTTCACGAGTGTTGTCATTTCCTCCTCATATCCATTGCGTTTAGACTTGAGTTCTTCCTCCAGCTCGGTGATCCTGGTCATTGCCTTCTTCAGATCTATCATGCTTGCGCACATCTGGTTCTCCTGGCGACGACTGTGCTGGTTTAACTCCTGAATGAAAGCTGCAATGGTCCTATCCTTCCTAGTGTTGATCATCTCCCATTGCTCATCTCGGCGCCCACAAATCTGGTAGATAGTATCCTTGAGATCCTTGTGGTAAACTTCTCCAATGCGTCCCATGGTGATGTGGGCTGCCATGCTCTTTCCTAGACTCCAGGTTGGTGCATCAAAGGAAAACTATATGGGCTCAGTGACTGGCATGAAAGTCCTTCTAGGAACTTGAACTCGAATTATCCAACGCTCCTCTTCTGGTCAAGTGGCGATGTAAGTCCCAGTGAAGCTTGGTATTCTGATGTTCAGGTATCTAGTAACTTCCTTCAAGTGTCACCCAAAAGTTGTATCTTCATCCGGTTGGCTGAACTTGTTCCTTGCATCCGCCATCCTATAGAATAGAAAAGGGAGAGGAGTCAGAAATTAGAAGAGAGTAGTGATCTAGGGCCTTAGCTTAGTGGCCGTGTCCTACAGTCAGCGTGTGCTCTGATACCATCTTGTAGCGACCAGACCTCAAACAGTCTGATCTTTGTGCATCAGTGTCATCCCTGGATCGGTAATGCTCACACGCATAGTAGTTGAGGATCTATAACAGAGTAGCAATCACACACTTATTACATTGAATGTCTCAAAAGAGAACCCATTACAATAATATGGCTTAAGGCCATCTAAAATCGATAACAGCGGAAGGCTTGGAAAATAAAGTGAGTCCATCAACTCCAACAGCATCACTGAGTGAAAAGACAACGACCTATGGCACCTTACTTGTCGTCTGAAAAGTCTGCAACATGAACGTTACTGTCCGAAACGGGCCAGCACATGCAATATGCTGGCAATGTAACACATAGAGTATTGAACAGAATAAATGCTATCACTACATGCATATATGGCTGGTGGAAAGCTCTATGGTTACAGTTTTGCATAAAGCCATATTTTTTGCTACAACAAAGGAATAAATTTTATTTAACTATCATGGTGGTTGTTAAACATTGAGAAGGTTCCTCTAACTCAATCCCAATTAAGCATCATCATTAAACCCAATCAAATTATATTAAGAGTGACGAGATCAACATGATAATCCAAGAACTAGATACTCAAAACATCATACCCGGGGGCACGGCTAACCATGATTAGTTTTTACACTCTGCAGAGGTTTGCACACTTTTCCCTACAAGACTCGAATACATCCATGGTCGGAGAATCGAGACACAGTCTTTCTGAAACAATAACTCTTTACTCTGGGTGGACAATTACACTTACTTTCCCTTACATCTGCTAGCCCACCACTGAAAGAGGTCGTGCAACATACTCAACTATGCTAGAACCCATAATAGCTTGTGGCTGCACACGGAAGTTTCTAGCATGAATAATCTTATGATCCCTTTGAGCCTGGGTGGCGGACCGTAGGATGATCACACGGGTACTCCGGGATATCCTAGGACAACACTGGATTCTCCAGGTGCCCTGACAACCACTGGGTACTCCAGGGTGCCTCAAGCAATCCACCCAGATGTGTATTATAGTAGCCACCTTAAGTTAACCATTAATAAAACTCTCACATCTATCATGAATCACTCGAACCAAACCACGTCTACAAGCATAGCATAGCAATATAAGCATAACGTAGAAGTAGCTCCCAAAGGTTTGAATAAACAGGGAAATAGGTTCTACCTCATCATCTACTTCCCAAAACCCACATGTTAATCAGATCCTAACCATGCAATTGTTTGAGGATTGATCTAATGCAATAAAACTGGGTAGTAAAGAGGTATGATCAAAGTGTTATTTTCCTTGCTGATGATCCGCAAAACCTAGAGACTCGTAGTAGCACGCTTCGCACTCCGGGTACTCTATCACAAACAAACAAAGCATACAATAAGCACTCAACTAGAAGCACGGGTAAAAACTCAAATAAAAGATCTAACCAGAAAGTTCAACTTAAGAACTCCAGTTTGCAAAAAGAATCAAATCAAACGAAGCAATGAAACTCAAACTGCGAAAGAAACAAGATCCGTTTACTAATCTGGACTTAAGTCAAATTTTAGAGTACCAAAATCTTGTTCGAGTTGATTAAACAGAAAGAGGGCTTCGAGACGAAGACCTAGGCGCTTGAATCGCCTGATTCTGATAAACGCGCGAAAAGATAACTAAAACGAAAATCAGGGCAAAAATCGCGATCGGAAATAATCGCGAAAAACCCTGGAAAAAGAAAAACTGACGAACAGGCTAACGAACGAACGTTCGCTGTCTGTGGCTAATGGATGAACACCGTTCGTTAAAACGAACGTACGGACGAACGCCTGTTATTTAACTAAACCAGAAAAATATAAAAACCGATCTAAAACAAAATAACCTAGGGTTTAAAAAAAACGGACGGTTTCCTCGCGAAAACCGGCGACGGTCGGCGGGCTACCTCGGCGAGATCCGGCAGGTTCGGCGGCGACTCCGGCAAGGCTGGCGGCAGCGTCGGTGAGGGGATTCGGCGGCGGGACGACGGAACAGGGTGGCGGCGGCTCTGAGGCGGCGAGGGCGACGCGGCGGCGGCTGCGTGGAACCGGAGGCGGTGGGGCGGTTCGGGCGGCGGCGGCTGGAGCCTTCGCCTCTTAAAGGGCCGGCCGGGCTGGAGTCCTAGTCCGGCACGGCCCGACTAGGTCGGTGGGATTAAAAAAAAATCCGATGCGTAGAAAAACAAAGAAAAGAAATACTAAACGGACTCCAAAAATCCTAAAATAAAAATTCTCCGTCGACTAAAAATATAGCAGACAAAGTGAACATCTATTTGGGCCTCTAATGCAATTTTGAGAAACGCATTTTTTCCTAATTCAAATAAAATAGCAATAAAACTCAGAATAAAAATCTTATTCGATTTTAATATTTACCCTCATATATTTCTATATTTTGGGGAAGTCATTTTTATCCCCTCTCTTTTATTTTCATGTAAGAAATATTCGAAGAGAAAAATAATTAAAATCAAACGATCCTCTTTTCAAAATTTGAGAAAACTCAAATATGAAAATAACGAAATCCCCAACTCTCTCCGTGGGTCCTTGAGTTGCGTAGAATTTCTAGGATCAACCAAAATGCAATAAAATATGATATGCAATGATGATCTAATGTATAACATTCCAAATTAAAAAATTGGAATGTTACACGTCATTTATAAATAAAGTTTTTTTCTTCAGTGTCACGTACTCAATATAAGTAGGTTCATATGGAGAGAAAAAGAAACCACTCCACTATATACATAGACAAGACGAGCCTACACGGTTGCTTGCTGGGGTTGCTCTCTTCACACTGTCTCACACAAAACAACTGTGGCCACATCTCTAACATCCGGGTGGATCGCATCCGCCGGGGGAAGGGGTGGATGCTTTGTGTAGATGCGGTCGCCATCGCCGACGGCGAAAACCCACTGTCGGCATGTCCCGATCAGGGGTCCCCGCCGTTCTCTATCACAAAGCTGGTGTGGTTGCCTTCGTCCCTTGCTCACTGCCGCAACGTGGGTAGTTGCCGCCTCCCGCCGCCCTCCTCTAGGTTGAGCGACATCCCGACATCCCTCAGGTACAACTTCCTTTACAGCTAGCTTGCACCACTGCCCCAACTGCCCACTTTGCTCCATGTGGATATTTCTCTACTTCTTTGCCCCGCACGTACATCTATTGGCTTCTACTATATTTGTGATGAGTTTATGTCTCATCAACTAATCCCAATAGTTTATTCTAATCACGCTTCTTCAATTTCTTTGCCATGGGGATGCTCATCTCGATTTATGTAAACTGCACAAACTGATCCGATGGTCAAAGGGTTGCAAACTTCATTTCTTCGGAAGGTTCAACATCGCTAGCAAATTAAAGCTAGGTTAGGGTTTAGGGTTCAAGGGCTAGGGACTTCATGGATTGTTTTTTCTTTAGTTGTCTCTGTTTCAAAATAAGTGTCAACTTTAGTAGTAGTACAACTTTGTTCTAAAGTTTGCATAGAGTTGAGACACTTATTTTGGAACGGAGGGAGTACATATTGGCTATGATCTAACAATCAATGAGATGCAATAGCATGCATGTTAGTCTCCTTTGTATTTGATGAAATGTTGGAATGGGGCAACCTTGGATGCAAGATACATGAAACAAGAACTAGAAGCTTCATAGCATTGTACAAATTTATCTCGCTGAGAAATTGCAATCCGTAGTACTATGTACTAAAGAGTTTGGTGTCGCATAGTGTCCAGAAAATATGGTGATAGTGTGAGGTGGGCCATGTAATCACTAAGGTTGCATATTTTCACTGCTTTCGCACTCCTCCGCTGTAAGAATGGAGAAAATTGTAATCTACCTCCTTTCGCCGAAACGTGGGACATCCAGCAGTCATACCATCTTAGTAATAATGACTAATGAGCCGTCAAATCACATAGACCCAGCAATAAGTTGGACGAATGAAGAAACAATCACTCTTGATTTCGTTTCTCCCTTCAACGCAGGCGCCAGTGAGAGGTCGTGTCCGCTCTGCCCGAGCATGAATGCGGCACCGATTCTATAGAGCGGCGCTGACCGTTTCGGGCGGGAAGCGCGCGCGGGTGTTGGAGGTGCTCTCGGTGGGCCAAGATGGTTAGGAGCGGGCGTGGAAACTATCACGACCGGATGCCCGGAAACGAGAGCATGCCCCGACTCTCGCGGCTAAATCATACACTACACACCATCTCTTTGTAGGAGTAGGTCGATGTGTCGCTCTCTCTAACACTCACACGTTGTTAAAACACACACACACACACACACACACACACAGGTTCATAGAATAGGAATATCGTGGGAGTGGGAAGCCACATGAAGCGAGATAAATGGAGTACGTACAAGAAGAGAAGAGGTGACGAATATTCCATGGAACCTAGACTGCGGTAGTACTCCCTCCGTCTAGGTGCTAAGTCATCTTACGAAAATTAGATATTCCCAAAATGTTTAGGCGTCGTTCATTTTCGCATCTCAATACCCTCCTAGCCTCGTTGCTAGCGAGCGTTACTTACTCTGCCTTGTTATCTCCCCCGGAAACCCAATGCATGAAGCACAACTACGCATTGATTAGTCAAGGAATCAAAGTCGGCTTGCATGCGAGTTAATACGTGGCCCCGCATGGTAGCTAAAATGGCATCTCTTAATTGTTGTGATTAATTGTTGCATTTAGAGAGAGAAATCAGGGCTTTGATTGCAGGAAGGACCGGTCAAGTTTCTCCTTCTCGTCCAATCTACTTGCACCTTGGTCCTAATACACCTAGACGGAGGGAGTGTACGAGATACGGTGGCACATTAACTTAGGTCGAATACAAGTGCCCAAAATTATTGGAAGAGAGCAAAATGTACAAACTAAATAATTAAAATTGAATTTCTCGTTTTTTTTCGAAATGGAGGCAAAATATTTTCCTCATCCACTAAATAATAGGAGAATAGAGTTTCACAGTTTGCAAGTGACCCTACAAATAAATGACATGGCAATTACTCTCAGTACGCCCTAGTTTCTTAGCACCCGTTGTAACCCTTAGTACATACGGTGGCACACTGACTTAGGCCGAATAAAAGTGCCCAAAATATTTAAAATTGGAGGATGGTGCAACCCACCTTTCCAATAATTTGACTGTGTGTGGTTCAGTTGTTGTTTTGGAGGGTCATGTACCACACGTGAACGATAGTAAGTGCAACCGGGAGGCATGGAGCATTAATTTCGAGTTGACTCCTTTGAGCGTTAAATTTTCTTCACGTGTTAGCTTTGCCCTAATATTTTTGTTCACGGGTAGTATGTTATAAAGAGTTCCATTTCGTGCACAATTTAAACTGATTTTTATGGAGAGAAAAGAAAACCACTCCAACTATATACGATGCAGCCTCGGTGCTTGTTTTCTAGGGTTTGCTCTCATGACACTCTCTCTCCACTATATATATACATGCTGGAGCCTCACTGCTTGTAGTTGCTCCCTACACACTCTCTCACCCTATCCAGATCTAAAAAACCAAAACAAGACTGCGTTGGCCTCTCCTCTCCCCCCCTCATTGCTGGTCAAAGAGCCGGCAGGATCCCGTCCGTCGGGGAAGGCAAGGAGGCTTAACGCTGTCGCCGTCGGCGAGGGAGGGAATCCACTACCGGCGTCGTTGTTCTATTTCACCCAACCGCGGCACGGGAGGGCCTCTGACCCCTTCTTCCTTGTCGCCGTACATAGTGTATGCAGATCGGTCTCCAGCCGCCGATCGAGCCACATCCCGAGAACCTTAAGGTATAATTTCCTTAATCCACAGGCATTGATGTAGCTGCATGTGGAATTTTTTCGCTTCTGCACTCAAATCTAGGTGTTGGATCAAACCGGAAAGTAGTGGGGAAAGTTGTATAACATGAATCTAGGACGTGGTTCAAAAAGGAAAGGAAGGGGGAATGTAGCACAAACTGGCTATCCAACACCTATGTTGGTCGAAAAGGGAAAACAATGAAGAACGCAGTACACACATCTGTAAGGAACTGATCTTTCTATGGGTAGGGGACAAGGTTATATAGTTTGAGCGAGACTAGATTTGCTGCCCTCACAGAGGGAAAGGTGTCTAAAGATAACAAAAATGGGACCAACACAAATATTTTCCTTGGTTGTTTGTTGCAATAGATTGTGCATCACCCCTTTATACGTTGGTAGATGCACATGGTGCTTGTGCATCCACTGTCCCGTAAACTCTTTAGCTGTTGTTCATCTAATAATATCGCTGGAAAATTGAAGCAATGCCATAGTTAAAAACAAATTACATGTTTAATGAATTTTATTGTTAATATAATCTCTCTGTTAATATGAACCAATGTCACTGTTTGAGAAATGCTACTTTCTTGCTTTGTTTCCCATTTAGGTAAGTTAGATGCTTCTTTTTGTGGGCTTCTGTGTCACCCACCATTATTGACTAGTAATTGTTTCCTTTGCACCTTTGTAACTAGGGTTATCTACTTCACCTCATTGCCATTGCGACCTTTTTTTTCTAACTGGCTTTCGTGCTTTGGTGAGTCGTCCGAGATCTTTTTGTTTTGAGGTGTGAGAAGAGTTTTTCTTGAGCGATGTTTTTGTTATTGTTCAGAGGAGCAGGGTATCAACTGGGCGGGCTGTGGCCCACCTGGCCTAGGCTATTATTTTATGTCGACCAAATAGCCAGGCCAGATATTAATTTTTAAATGAAAAAAATGGCTAGCCCAACTATTCTTTTTTTGCGGAATACCCAACCCAAGTCAACTTGTTATTCTCTGGGACGCATTAGACTTGCCAAGAAATGGGCTTTAAGAAATAATAAATGGGCTGTAATTAAAAAAATTGGCTGTAAATATAAAAAATGCACCAAACAGGTACATTTTAAAATTTCATAACTTGTTGCGCGCGCAAAATTTCGTCGGATTTTTACCTAATACAAATTTATTTTGAAACTATATTTAATCTGACTCTAAATTTTGGGTTAAAAAAATATTTTGGATCCCATCAAAATGTTGGAAATTTTGTTTATTTTTTTGAGTGGTTGGCTGAAATTATTAACCGTTTTCCTTGCTAGAAAATGGGCTGTAATTTTAACAAACAGTAAATGGGCTGAGTAAATTCCATTAGAATTAAAAAATGGGTTGTATATTATAACAAATCACAAATGGGCTATATGTTCTATGCCACGGATGTGATGGTCACTTGTTGGCCTACTAAGTGGACGCGTACGCAAGGCTTTGTCAACTTATAGTCAACACACGATTCTATTAGCAGTGGTCGTTGGATGTCCATCTAACGGTTGTGGTGCTTCTTCAATATCGAATATTCATGCTTCAGCCTCCCAAACCACCACAGGCGGTACCGCCTGCTACCGCCTCCCGTGGCCGGCTATGCTGCCGCGTAGGCCTCACCGGCCCACCCTACTCCCATCGCTGTCCAGGCCATTCCTCTACTCACCAACACCTCCTATTATTCTCTAGCAACGACAGCCTCACACCGCAGCCGAATCAGTGAACCCTCGTACTCCCCTCCGCATGGGCATCCACTATTGTGTCTTCGCCGGCTCTGAGCAATTCCCTTCCTAGGCCTCACCATCGGCACCGCGTGGGTTCTCTCAGTGCAGCGTGGTCAACTTTGTCAATGAACGATAGCCATCGGAAGAGGCACGAACGTGGAGTGGCTGACAATAGGGACCCGCATGGCCCATGGCCGCACGCGAGCAAGTCCCTCCTTACTATGCGAAAACAAATGATTTCTCCACCTAATAGGTTGAGCCACCAGCTACATCTTCGCACTCAGGGAAGTGCTTCCTTTATTACGTGGAAAAAAGTTTCCACTCCCTGATAGCTGGGACCCAACAGCTTTATTATGATCCATTTCACGAAAATATAGATTGTACCAAAGATGCTAAATTATTTCCTTTTTATTCTAACTCAAAAAATGAGAAATTAAAAACCCTAGAAAACATCTTCGCACGCATGGAAGTGACACCTTATTACGAGAAAAAAATGGTTCCCCCTGCTAGCTGGGACCCACCAGATTTCGAGGCTGACTTGTGGGCCAACTAAGTTGACGCGTACATGCTTTGTTAGCTTAGTCAAAATGATTCTAGCTGCACTGATCGTTGGATGTTAAATCAACGGTCGTGTTGCGTCTTCAACCTCTGGTCTTCTTGCTCCAGCCACCTAAACTAGGCCCGACGTACCGCCTACTCCAGCCTCCCGTAGCCGGTTGTACTGCCGCGCAGGCCTCACAGACCGACCATACTACAACTGGCAGACCTTCCCTCTACATACCCACACCCCCTGTTATTCTCCGGCGATACTGGCCTTACGCTGCAGCCGAACCATTGAACTCTCGTACTCCCCTCTGCGTGGGCATCCACCTGCCTCATTTTCTTTGGCTCCTTGTCTTCTTCGTCGTTGGCCACGTTGACGCTCTCGGCGCCTCGTGGTCAACAAGGTCAACGAACGACAGCCATCGGAAGTGGAGTTCAGGCTGTGATGCTGACAGCTGGACCCACCAACTACATCTTCGAAACCAAGGAAGTGCCTCCTTATTACTCGCAAAAAAAGATTCCTCCCCCTAACTGCCGGGGCCCACCAGCTATATCTTCGCACGCAACGAAGTGCATCCTTATCCTCCTTGATAGCTGGGACCCACCCGGTCGAAGCGTACATAGCGTTGTCGCGAACATCTACATACATACTGGTCGATCGGTCTCTCTGCAACGATGAACCGTGGCCGAGCAAGCAGCGACACGTGTAGTAGTAGACGACGTCGAGTTGGTGGTGGAGGAAGACTCGGCATGCCCCCGACGTAGCCGTTCAGGAAGTCCCTTCTAAACTGTGTACACGTACATATAGCCAGATGCCAAAAAATACAGCCACGTACGTACATACGAGCGGGGTCTCAAATGCCTACTTGCGCATATGTACGGCTAGGCCTTGTGTAGATGGAGAGGCAGTGGACGGCAGCAACGACGTCGTGTTCATCGGGAGCCAGCCGGCTTGGACAGAACAGCCGAAACGAGGTCTGGCGTACCGTAGAATGGAAGAAACGGGCCTTCTGTTCGACCGCCTATGGTCGAATCGGGGTCCTGTTCATCGGGAAGGGTCTACAGTCGAAACGGGGTCCTTTTCATCGGGAGGGGTGTAGCATACCACAAAACGGAGGAAACAGACTTGTGTTGGAGCGCCTACGATCGAAACGGGTTCCTGTTCATCCACCGTCTACTGCCTCGCTCCAGCCTCCATGAGCTACTGTTCATCCATCGTTGACCTCCTCCGGCCTCCACGGGCTACTGTTCATTCACGGCTACTGTTCATCCAGCCTCCACCGGCTGCTGTTCATAGAGCCTCCATGGGGCCCTGTTCATCCACCCCCGGCCTGCTGGGGTGCGGCAGCCTGCTCGGGGTCTTGTTCATCTAGAGGCAACGCCCTACTACCACGTGGTCTTGTTCATCCAACCCCAGCAGGAACTGTTCATCCACAGCCAAGCAACTGACTCGACTCACCATGTCTCGACTTATTCTACGTACCGCATGCACGGTAGCACGGTCACTGTTCATCGAGAGGCAACCCAACACCGGCTGGCTACGTCTCGCACGGGGGCTCGATCGGCTTCAGTAAGCAGTAGCAGTGAGTCGCTCGGGTTTAGTTAGCAGCAGTGGCGAAAGAATCACTCGGTTCATTAGCAGCGAATGCATCACTCGGGTTCAGTTAACAACCAAGGGATCGATCGCTCGGGTTCAGCAACGTGCGATCGCTCGGGTTCAGTTAGCCAACGCCTCGCACACACACGCATACACAAGAGAAACATGCAAACCTCTGTGCATCACTCGGCCCTGACCACCCACCGTAACCTGGAACTCCCCGATATTTTTCTCGGCCTCGCTTCTACCATGATTTTTTCCATCATGGACGGCCCAAAGAATGTCATGCAGCTGTGTCTCCAGCCCGCCCAGGACAAAAAGCCCATTTTTTGTCATGATTTTTTGTCATAGAAGTAGGAGCCCACCACATCTATGATGATACATGCTTTTTTGCCACAATTATCAGCATAGGAGTGTCATAAGCATACAAAACAACAACAACAAAGCCTTTAGTCCCAAACAAGTTGGGGTAGGCTAGAGGTGAAACCCATAAGATCTCGCAACCAACTCACGACTCTGGCACATGGGCTTCCACGCACCCCTGTCCACAGCTAGCTCTTTGGTGATACTCCAATCTTTCAGGTCTCTGTTAACTGACTCCTCCCATGTCAAATTCGGTCTACCCTGCCCTCTCTTGACATTCTCTGTATGCTTCGGCCGCTCGCTATGCACTGGAGCTTCTGGAGGCCTGCGCTGAATATGACCAAACCATCTCAGACGATGTTGGACAAGCTTCTCTTCAATTGGTGCTACCCCAACTCTATCTTGTATATCATCACTCCAGACTCAATCCTTCCTTCTGTGGCCACACATCCATCTCAACATACGCATCTCCGCCACACCTAACTGTTGAACATGTCACCTTTTAGTCGGCCAACACTCAGCGCCATACAACATTGCCGGTCGAACCGCCGTCCTATAGAACTTGCCTTTTAGCTTTTGTGGCACTCTCTTGTCATAGAGAATGCCAGAAGCTTGGCGCCACTTCATCCATCCGGCTTTGATTCGATGGTTCACATTTTCATCAATACCCCCATCCTCCTGCAGCATTGACCCAAAATATTGAAAGGTGTCCTTCTGAGGTACCACCTGGCCCTCAAGGCTAACCTCCTCCTCCTCACACCTAGTAGTACTGAAACCGCACATCATGTACTTGGTTTGTCTCCATAACTCTAACTTCCTATTTACCCCCGTCCGACTATCGTCAACTAGAATGACAGAAAAAAAATCCGTTTGGCCCAAAATGTCACAGATGTGTCTTTTTTTATACTGATGGGTGATGTCAACAATAATAACTCATGATGACTCATATCCAAATGGATATATGTTCCTAGATAGTTATCCACCACATGATGCTTGCAAAAGATAGAAAGAAAAAGGAATAGAGGAGAACACTATTGACTCTTGCATAAAAAGTAAATATATAAAAGTAAAAGAGCGGCCTTTCGTAGAGGGAAACAGATGTTGTCATGCGCCTTTCGTTTTTTGATGCAAAATCTATTAATGCAAAGGAACGTCACATTATATTGCCCCTTATGATAGCAACCTTTATTATGCAGTCCGTCGCTTTTTTTACTTTGCCATCACAAGTGTGTACAACACTTATTTTTCTTTACAATAAAAGATTAAACATATTTAGAAGCAATTTTTATTGCTTTATGCACCAATGACAACTTACTTTAAGGATCTTATTCAATCCATCGGTAGGTATAGTGGACTCTCATAACATGAAATTGGGTTTAAGGTTTTTGGATGCACAAGTAGTATCTCTACTTGGTGCAGATTTTTGGCTGGCAAAGATGTTGGGAAAGCACCACATGTTGGAGGATCTATGACAATATAACTTCTATGTGAATATGAACAAACATAAATCATTACATTGTCTTCCTTGTCCAACATCAACAATTTGGCATAAAATACTTAATGGGGGCTCGCAGTCATAAAAGATATCCAAGATAGTATATTTGCATGTTAATATTCTCTTCCCTTATTAATTCTTTCATGAATTGCATCATTGACCAATGTTATGTTTGTCAACTCCCAAAATTTTTTACAACTTATACTTTTCCTTATGTAATGTCATTACTTTCCATAAGATTGGCATATGATTTTTTTCATTATTTTCTTTATTTTGATTAAAACATAAAAGTAAAGAAGCAAAAACTCAAACTAATGTTTATTATATAACTCTCAACTCGATTACATACATAGATAGACCATGAAACTATCACTCGAAAATAGATCATACTAAACATTTATTCAACTAAATCATGAAATAACTAAGGATCAAACTAAAAACTGGTGAAGATAATAAAAGTGATGGTGATACAATACCGGGGCACCTTCCCTAGCTTGGCACAAGCCAATGGGAGTGCCCATACACATGAAGAAGTAGTGGGCTTGTCCTACAGCTTCCATAGCATAGGTTCACCATCATAAAAAGATGCACAAGTCCCCGGAGTCCTGAAACTTGCAACTAAACTCATACCTTTGAATCTTGCCTCATACTCAAAATTTTGATTTTGAAGATCATAAATTTGGCCTTGGAGATAATTGATTTGTTCGTTGAAGTTGAAGACGATGTCCTTCATGGACTGTCCATCCACCTTGTGATTACGGGTGAAGCCTGTGATCATGGAGTGGTTGGTACTAAGCCCACGCTCCACCATCCCTTGGCACTAGAAGATCTCCTAGTCCACCTCCTCGAGCTTGGCCACCATGCTTCATGTGTTCTTGGGCCCTTGAACATCCCGGATGTGGAGCACTCCCTCATGCACCTAAATGGCTTGAGGGTGCTTCATCACCTTCGGTAGGTAGGAGTTGATGACCTTCTTGTAGAACTCGTCCTTGGAAGAGCTTGGTGAAGCCATGGCGACCTAGATCTGACAGAAAAATAGCACGAAACAAAAATAGAGGATATTTCCGTGATGCGGTGGCCAAAACTTCCAGGAGTATATATAAAGATTTTTTATCTTGCGAAACAAGTATACCATAAGAAAATGGAGTCGGGAAGGCTCCCAAGGGGGCCACTACCCACCAGGACGCGCCCTGGTGCTTAGTGGGCACCTCAGTTGCCTTCTTAGGTGTTTCTTATTATTATTTTATTTTTTCCAATATTCCAAAATTGACAGAATTTTTTTATCGAATTTTTGGAATCGGTTTACTTACCGTATCACGTACCTCTTCCTTTTCATGGTTCTGGAGTGTTCTGGAAGGTCTCTTTTACGTACACCTCTGGTGTCTTGGTTTGAATAATGTTAGTTTCAACATTAATAGGTGTACCTGAAATATAATGCTTAATTCTTTGTCCATTGACCACCCTCAGATTGGTGCCTTCGGCATTATTAATCTTAATGGATCCAAAATGATAAACTTCTTCAATGATATATGGTCCTTCCCATTTAGGGAGAAGTTTTCCAGCAAAAAATCTAAAACAAGAATTGTACAATAGAACATATTCACCCACTTTGAATTCCTATTTTTTGTTTCTTTTGTCATGCCGTCTTTTAATTTCTTTAAACAATTTGGCATTTTCATAAGCTTGGGTTCTCCATTCATCTAGTGAGCTGATATCAAATAACCTCTTTTAACCAGTAAGTTTGAAATCACAGTTGACTTCTTTAGTTGCCCAATATGCTTTATGTTCTAACTAAAGAGGCAAATGACAAGCTTTTCCATAAACCAGTTTATATGTAGACATACCCATAGGTTGTTATAAGTTGTTCTATAAGCCCATAGTGCATCATCAAGTTTCTTAGACCAATTCTTTCGACACCTATTGATGGTCTTCTGCAAAATTAACTTTATTTCTCTACTACTCAACTCAACTTGACCACAAGTTTGAGGGTATAAGGAGATACAATTCTATGGTTGACATCATATATAGCAAACAATTTAAGAAAAGCACCATGAATAAAATGTGAACCACCATCAATCATTAAATATCTAGGGACTCGAAACCTTGCAAAAGTAACTTATTTAAGCATTTTAATGGAAGTGTTATGATCAATATTACTAGTTATAATAGCTTCTAACCATTTAGTGACACAATGAATAGCAACCAAGATATGTGTATACCCATTAGAGGAAGGAAAAGGCCCCACATAATCAAATCCCCAAACAATCAAATCCCCAAACATCAAATGGTTCAATAACAATTGTATAATTCATAGGCATTTCCTGACGCCTACCAACATTACCAATTCTTTGACATTCATCACAAGATAAGACAAACTTATGAGCATCCTTGAAAAGAGTAGGTCAATAAAAATCAGATTGTAATACCTTGTGTGTAGTTCTGTCTCGCGCATGGTGTTCTCCGTAAGCCTTGGAATGACACTTCTGTAGGATTTGTTCCCGTTCTGCTCAGGTATACAATTTCTAATAATACCATCTACTCCTTCTTCATAAAGATGTGGGTCATCCCAAAAGTAATGTCTTAAATTATAGAATATTTTTTTCTTTTGTTAGTATGTAAAACTAGGTGGTATAAATTTAGCAACAATATCTTTAGCATAGTTTGCATACCAAGGAGTATTACGAGAAGCATTTATGACAGCCAGTTGTTCATTGGAAAAGCTATCATTAATAGGTAGTGGGTCATCAAGAATATTTTCTAACCTAGACAAGTTATCAGCTACAGGATGCTCTACTCCCTCCCTATCACTAATATGCAAGTCAAATTCTTGTAGCAAAAGAACCCGCCTAATGAGTCTAGGTTTAGCATCTTTCTTTTCGATAAGGTATTTGATAGCAGCATGATTGGTGTGAACAGTTACTTTAGAATCAACAATGTAAGATCTGAATTTATCACAAGCAAACACAATCGCTACAAATTCATTTCAGTAGTTGCATAATTTCTTTGAGCGTTGTCTAGGGTTTTGCTAGCATAGTGTATAACATTTAATTTCTTATCAACTCTTTGTCCTAGAACAGCACCAACAGCATAATCACTAGCATCACACATAATTTCGAAAGGCAAATTCCAATCAAGTGGTTGAACAATGGCTGCAAAAATTAAGGCTTTCTTAAGTATTTCAAAGGCTTCTACACAATCATCATCAAAAAACAAATGGAACATTTTTTGCAAGAGATATTTAAGAGTCTAGAAATTTTAGAGAAGTCTTTAATAAACCTCCTATAGAAATTAGCATGACTAAGGAAACTTCGAATACCTTTAGTATATTTAGGACATGGCATTTTCTCAATTGCATCATCTTTGGCCTTATCTTCTTCAATGCCACGCTTAGAAATTTTATTCCCCAAGACAATACCTTCATTTACCATAAAGTGGCACTTCTCCCAATTCTAGACAAGATTAGTTTGTTCACATCTCTGCAAAAATCGATCAAGGTTTCTTAGCCAATCATCAAAAGAAGTTCAGTAACGGAAAAAACATCCATGAAAACCTCAAAAATCTTTTCACAAAAGTCAGAGAATATAGCAGTCATACAACTTTGAAAGGTAGCAAGTGCATTGCATAAACCAAAAGGCATATGTCTATAAGCATAAGCTCCAAAAGGACAAGTAAAAGTGGTGTTCTCTTGATCGGGTTATGATACATGTATTTGAGTGAAACCGGAATATCCATCAAGGAAACAAAAGTGTGTGTGCTTAGACAGCCTTTCTAGCATTTGATCAATAAAAGCCAAGGTGTAATGATACTTTCTAGTAGCTTTACTTAGTTTTCCGAAATCAATTACCATCCTATAACCGAATGAGCTCATTTTTATCATTAGGAACAACAGTAATGCCTCCTTTTTAGGGACACAATAAACAGGACTTACACATCTACTATCAGTTATATGATAAATTATACCTGCTTCGAGAAGCTTTAATATTTCAGTTCTTACTACTTCCTTCATCTTAGGATTTAATCGTCGTTGGTGATCAACAACTGGTTTAGCATCAGGCTCCATATTTATTTTATGCTGACATAGAGTGAGACTAATGCCCTTAAGGTCATAGAGAGTATGTCCAATAGTGGCATGGTGCTTCCTCAGTGTTTTTAATAATCTCTTTTCTTCATGCTCTGAAAGGTTAGCACTAATAATAACAAGATATATCTTATTTTCGTCAAGATAAGCATATTTCAGTGTATAAGGCAATTGTTTTAATTCAAACACAGAATCACCCTTGGGTGGAGGAGGGCCTCCAAGAGTTTCAACAGGCAAATTGTGCTTAAGAATAGGTTGTTGGTTAAAGAACATCTTATCTATTTCATTTCTTTCATCGAAGTTCATATCATTTTAATGGTCCGGTAGGAGGTACGCAATAGAAGCAAGAGCAATAATTTCATCTTTACTAGGCAATTCCTTGTCATGAGGTTGTCTATGAAACTTGGACAAATTAAACTCATCAAAAATATCACCAAAGTTAACACCGACAGTTTCTTTACTGCAATCAATCTTAGCATTAACGGTGTTCAAGGAAGGTCTACTAAATATTATGGGACACAAGTAATCTTGTGGAGAACAAAGAACTATAAAATAAGTATGGTATTATATTTTTCCAAACAAGACTTCAACATCTCTAACAATCCCAAGTGGTACAATAGTGTCTCTATTATCAAGCTTAATGATAACATCATTATTTTCTATTTCAGCAGAGGCAATATCATTCATAATTTCTCGATATAAGGTAACTGGGAGCACTCACACTAGCACCCAAATCACATAAGACATGATAAAAATTATCTTCTATTTTAACAGAGACAACATGCATGCCCACAACATGCTTATTCTTACCTTCATCACCGGGTTTAGCAATTCTAGCAGCATCACATCATAAATAAATAACATGTCCATCAATATTATCGACTAAGATATCTTTAACCATAGCAACATTAGGTTCAACTTTAATTTGTTCAGAGGGTCTAGGTGCTCTAATATTACTTTTGCTTACCACTCTTGAAACCTTAGCATGTTCCTTTATCCTAACAGGGAAAGGTGGTTTTTCAATGTAAGCAGTAGGCACAACTGGGTCCAGATTATATATGATAGTTTCTTCTTTAGCCATAATAGCTTCCTTAATATTTTCTTGAATAGGGGAATGAATTCTAAACCATTTCTTCTTAGGGAGATCAACATGAGTAGCAAAAGATTCACAAAAGGAGGCTACTATCTCAGAGTCGAGTCCATATTAAGTGCTAAACTTGTGAAAAGCATCGGTATCCATAAAAGATTTAACACAATTGAACTTAAGTGTTATACCTGCCTCGTTACCTTTGTCGAGTTCCCAATCTTCAGAATTGCATTTAATTCTTTCCAGAAGATTTCATCTGAATTCAATAGATTTGTTCATAAAAGAGCCAGCAGAAGAAGAATCGACCATGTTTTGATTATCATGGAAAGTCGAGCATAAAAAATCTGTAAGATAATTTCATTTGAGAGGCCGTGATTGGGGCATGTATACATCATATACTTTAGCCTGCCTCAAGCTTGAGCGATACTTTCTCCTTCACGAGGCGAAAAATTATATATATAATTCCAATCACGATGAACTAGTTGCATAGGATTTTTTTCTTGTGAAATTCCAATTTCAATCGATTCCAATCCCAAGCTCCAACATCATCACATAGCCTATACCATGTCAATGCCTTTACCTTCAAAGATAAATGGAATACCTTCTTATTAACTTCATCTCCGGGTAAACCTGCAATCTTCAATCATCCACAAACTTCATCCACATAGATTAGGTGCATATTAGGATGTAGCGTTCCATCTCCTGCATAAGGATTAGCTAGTAGTTTCTCTATCATACCCGAAGGAAATTCATAATAAATATTTTCAGTAGGTGCAGTAGGTTGAGGAGCAACTCTTTGAGCTTCTGGTCGATGTGAAGATACCCCAAACAAACCCCTCAAAGGATGGTTTTCCATAGTAACAAGTAACAGTAAATTTCAGCACGTAATATAATTTTTTCCTTACCAAATTCCACTCACCAAAACCGCTTCACTCCCCGGCAATGGTGCTAGAAAATAGTCTTGATGACCCACAAGTATAGGGGATCTATCATAGTCCTTTCGATAAGTAAGAGTGTCGAACCCAACGAGGAGCAGAAGGAAATGACAAGCGGTTTTTAGCAAGGTATTTTCTATAGGCACTAAAATTGTCGATAACAGATAGTTTGATAGCAAAGTATGATCAAGTAATACTAATGGTAACAAAAGTGCAGCAAGGTAGCCCAGTCCTTTTTGTAGCAAAGTACAAGCGGGAATGGTCTCCTATAATAAGCAAAGCGTTCTTGAGGACACATGGGAATTTCATCTAGTCACTTTCATCATGTTTGTTTATTCGCATGCGCTACTTTGATAATTTGATATGTGGATGGATGATATGTCTTCAATGTATCTATAAATTTCTATTGTTCCGTGCTATTATATTATCAATCTTAGATGTTTTATATGCATTATTATGCTATTTTATATCATTTTTGGGACTAATCTATTAACCTAGTGCTCAGTGTTAGTTGTTGTTTTTCCCTTATTTTTGACAATTTTTCTTGGGCCACTAGACACCCTGGAAGCATCGGAGGATGCAAAAAGAGCCATGAGGTGTCCACAAGCTCACGGGGCGTGCCCCCAACCTAGTGGGCCCTCGTGGCACTTCCAACCCTAATTTTTCTTGTATAAATACCAAAATATTACCCAAAGATCAAGGGCGCACCAAAAATACTTTTTCTCTCCGGCAAGTTTTTATCTTCTTGAGATCCCATCTGGGGACCTTTTCCGGTACTCTGCCGGAGGGGGGTTCAATCACGGAGGGCTTCTACATCAACCTTGGTGCCCTTCCGATGATTTGTGAGTAGTTTACCATAGACCTACAGGTGCATAGCTAGTAGCTAGATGGCTTCTTCTCTTTCTTTGATCTTCAATACAATGTTCTCCTCAATGTTCTTGGAGATCTATTCGATGTAATCTTCTTTTGCGGTGTGTTTGTTGAGATCCGATGAATTGTGGGTTTATGATCAGATTATCTATGAATATTATTGAGTATTCTCTGAACTCTTTTATGCATGATTTACATAGCTTTGTATTTCTCTCCAATCTATTGATTTGTTTGGCCAACTAGATTTATTTTGCAATTATTGCAATGGGAGTGGTGCTTTGTAATGGGTTCAATCTTGCGGTGCACCGTCCCAGTGATAGAAGGGGACATGACACATATTTGTATTGTGTATATTAAGGATAAAAAGATGGGGTTTGTTCATATTGATTGGATCTATCCCTCTACATCGTGTCATCTTGCTTAAGGCGTTACTCCATTCTTTTTAACTTCATACACTAGATGCATACGGGATAGCGATCGTTGTGTGGAGTAATAGTAGTAGATGCAGGTAGGAGTCGGTCTACTTGTCTTGAACGTGATGGTATATACATGATCATTGTCTTGGATATCGTCATGGCTATGCGCTTTTCTATTAATTGCTCAATGGTAATATGTTTACCCACCGTATGCTTTCTCTCAAGAGAGAAGCCTCTAGTGAAAACTATGGCCCTGTGTCTATCTTTTATCATATTATTTTTAGATCTACAAAATCAAGAACACAAAAATACCTTGCTGCAATTTATTTACTTTTATTTTATTTAGCACTTTTACTTATATTTTATATCCATCACTATCAGATCTCATCCTTGCAAGTAAACGTGAAGGTGTTGACTACCCCTTTATCACGTTGGGTAGTATTTGTTTGTTTGTGTAGGTGCAACTATTGGGTACTTCTGTGTTCCTCCTACTGGATTGATATCTTGGTTCTCAACTGAGGGAAATACTTATCTCTACTTTGCTGCATCACCCTTTCCTCTTCAAGGGAAAAACCAATGCAAGATCAATAAGTAGAAGTCGACCGGTGCTTGGGTGCTATTGTTATTTGAAAAATCCTTCCACTTATGATTAACCCCTCTCGCAAGCATCCACAACTACCAAAGAAGAATTAAGATAAAATCTAACCATAGCATTAGACACATGGATCCAAATCAGCCCCTTACGAAATAGCGCATAAACTAGGGTTTAAGCTTCTATCACTCTAGCAACCCTTCATCTAATAACTACACCACAATGCATTCCCTTAGGCCCAAAGATGGTGAAGTGTCATGTAGTCAATGTTCACATAACACCACTAAGGGAATCAAAAACATACATATCATCGAAATATCGAATGAATACCAAATTCACATGATTACTTATGATAGGACTTCTCCCATGTCCTCAAGAACACTACTCACAAAACTTACTCATGCTCAAGATAAGAGGGATATTGAATAGCATAATAGATATGAACATATGATCTTCCACCAAATAAACCAACTAGCATCAACTACAAGATGTATCAACACTACTAGTCACCCATAGGTACCAATCTAAGGATTCGATAGAAAGATTGAACACAAGAGATGAACTAGTGTTTTGAGATGATATAGTGTTGTTGAAGATGTTGATGAAGATTGGCCCTCCCACGATGAGAGGGTTGTTGGTGACGACGATGGCTTTGATTTCCCTCTCCCGGAGGGAAGTATCCCCGACGGAACCTCTCCCCCGGAGAGCAAAATTCCCTACCCAAGTTCCGCCTCGAGAGGGTGGCGCTCCGTCCTGAAAGTCCTCTCTTTATTTTTTTCTATGGCAAATGGCCTTATATACCAGAAGATGGGCACTGGAGGCCGACCAGGGGGCCCACTACCCACCAGGGCGCGCTAGGGGGGTAGGCACGTCCTAGTGCCTAGTGGGCACCTGGGTGGCCCCTCTGGTATTTCTTTTCTCCAATATTTTTATATATTCCAATATAAATCTCCGTAAAATTTCAGCTCATTTGGAGAGTGCGAAATAGGTATCTCTAACATAGCTTTTTCAGGTCCAAATTTCTAGCTACCAGTAGTCTCCCTCTTTGTGTAAACCTTGCATATTATGAGAGAAAAGGCATTAGAATTACTCCATAAACTATTATATTCATTGAAAACACTATAAATGACAGTTGGAAAACATGATACAAAATGGACGTATCATACTGCATCATCCTCTCCTCTTCAAGGAAATCCCAATGCAGCTTGCTACTTTTGGCTATGTAGGGATTTCCCTGAAGAGGAGAGGATGATGAAGTACAGTAGAGATACTTTTTGCCCTCATTTATGAAACCAAGATTATCAATCCAGTAGGAGAACCAAGCAATACTATATAACAACACCTGCACACAAACAACAAATACTTGCAACCCAACGCGTAGAGGGGTTGTCAATCCCTCAACGGTTATGAGCAAGATTAAATTGTATAGGTTTTGATAGATAGATCTGACAAAAACAAAATAAAATAAATAAAAGAAAATTGTAGAAAGGTATTTTTGGTTTTAATATATGATGAAAGATAGACCCTAGGGCCATAGTTTTCACTAGAGTCTTCTCTCGAGAAAATAGCATACGGTGGGTAAACAAATTACTATTGGCCAATTGATAGAAAAGAGAATAATTATGACGGTATCCAAGGCAATGATCATATATAGGAATCATGTCCAAGATTAGTAAACTAAAACGATTCTCCATCTACTACCACTACTCCACACATCAACCGCTATCCAACACACATCTAGTGTATTAAGTTCATGGGAAAATAGAGTAATGCTTTAAGCAAGATGACATGATGTAGACAAGATAAACTCGTGTATGAAATAAATCCCATCTTGTTACCCTTAATAGCAACAATACATGTGTGTCATGTCTCTTTTTGTCACTGACATTGAGCACGGCAAGATCGAACCCATCACAAAGCACCTCTTACCATGGAAAGATAAATCAATCTAGTTGGCCAAACCAAACCAATAAATTGGAGAAGAAATATGAGTCTATGTTAATCATGCATAAAAGAGTTCGAGAAAACCCAAATAATATTCATGGATAGATCTTGTCATAAACTCACAATTCATCGGATCCCAACAAAGACACCGCAAAATAGAATTACATCGTATAGAGCTCCAAGAACATCAAGGAAAACATTGTAATGAAGAACACCAAGAGAAAAGAAGCCATCTAGCTGCTAACTATGGACCCGTAGGCCTATGATAAACTACTCACGCATCATTGGAGGGGCAACAAGGATGATGATGAACCCCTCTGTGATTGTTTCCCCCTCCGGTAGAGTGTTGGAAAGGGCCTCTAGATTTGATCTCGTGGTTCTGAAACTTGCAGTGGCGGAAAAAGTATTTTGTGGACTGCCCCAAGGGTTTTGGGATTTTAGAGTATTTATAGAGGCAGAGGTTGGTCAAAATGATGCTCGTGGGACCCACTACCCACCAGGGCCGCTAGAGGCCCCTAGCGCGCCCTGGTGCCTAGTGGGCCCCTCTTTCATCTTCTGGTTCCCTCTCAAAGCTTGCAGGGTCTCTTATTGCGAGAAAAAAATCTCCAAAAAGTTTCATGGCATTTGGACTTCGTTTGGTATCGATATTCTGCAAAGTGAAAAACAAGCAAAAAACAACAATTAGCACTGGGCACTTAGTTAATAAGTTAGTACCAAAAAATGATATAAAGTTACTTGTAAATGTATATAAAACATCCAAGATAGATAATATAACAGCATGGAACAATTAAAAATTATGGATACCTCGGAGACGTATCACAGTTCACAAGTAGCAATGGACAATGGAGATGTCCTCCATGCTATCAAATATTTGCCACTCAAGTTAAAGGGGTCGGCGAGGCATTGGCTGAATAGCTTGCCTCCGCATTCCATCGGGAGCTAGGAAGCACTCGAGGACGCCTTTAGGGAAAATTTCCAAGGCACTTATGTCCGTCCACTGGACGCCGACGACCTCAGCCATGTCATTTAGCAACCGGTCGAGTTAGCTCAAAAATTCTGGAATTGATTCCTTACAAAAAAGAACCAGATTATCGACTGCCTCGACGCCTAGGCCATTGCGGCATTTAAGCAGAACATCCAAGATGAATGGCTCGCCCGCCAGCTCGGGCAAGACAAGTGAAGGACCATGGTATCCCTCACCTCACTTATTAACCACTTCTGCGCGGGAGAGGACAATTGGCTAGACTGCAGTACTCACAGTGGCGAGGCTGGCACCTCACAGGCTCGCGACACCAATGGTAAGCCCAGACACGACAAAAACAAGCACGTGCATCAAAATGGCGGGAGCGACACCGAGGACGCCACAGTAAATGCAGGGTTCAACGGACCTAGATCTATGCAGCCAACTAGACAAGATCCTCGATAGCTCATGCCAAATGCATGGTACCTCGGACATACCAGCAAACCGTACCAACCGGAACTGCTGGGTTTTCAAGCAGGCCGACAAAATGGCAATGGAGGGCAGTAGTAAAGCCCAGCCTCATAGTGAAGACGAGGATGAACCACGACGTCCCTATAATGGAAGCCAGAAACAGTTTCCTCACAATGTGAAGGACATGAACATGATCTACGCCACCCACATCCCCTAGAAGGAGAGGAGACAAGCACTTTGGGACGTTTACGCGCTGGAGCCCGTTGCCTCAAAGTTCAATCTATGGTCGGCTTACCCAATCACATTCGACAAGCATGATCATATGGTGCATGGCGTATCGGCTGCTCTAGTCTTGGATCCGATCATTGATACCATCTGACCCACATCCATATGGACAGAGGCAGCTGCCTCAATTTAATTTATGCGGATATGGTCGGGACAATGGGCATCGACTCATCTTAGATCAAGACAATGGGCATCCACATCCATATGACCACCACCACCTTTAAAGGTGTCATACCAGGTGTGGCAGCTCTTTGCACGAGAACCGTGACACTGGAGGTAGTCTTCGGGTCACCCAAGAACTTTAGGAGCGAGGAGTTAATCTTCGACATTGTTCCCTTTTGCAACGGATACCACACTCTTCTAGGGCACACCGTATCTCACTTCAATGTAGTCCCGCATTCTGCATACTTAAATCTGAAAATTCCGCGACCAAACCGTGTTATTATAGTCAATGGGAACACTGAACGCTCCCTCTGAACAGAGGAGCAGACTGCAGCCTTCGCACTTAACACCAAAAAAATGGGCAACCGAGGATCCAAAGTAAAGAACATGTCATGGTCGGCTTGACGAACAATGACACACTTCGGACTTGCATTACTTGGAGGGTTCTGTAGAAGACCCAACTAATAGTGGCATGTCCATATGGCTTAAACCATCGAAGCGGCAGTTGCTGTGGCACCCCGGCTCAGAGAAACCGGAACGCCCCATATTGCAGCCCAAAGATCGAGGAGAAGTCCTCTGGAATACAACACTGCTGAGCATAGAACAAATCAGCTCTTTATTACAATATATATTGGGTACAAGGACATTACATCAGCATGGCGACACTAAGCCTGCCACAGTTGCTCTATGCAAGTAGCAGAACAACACGAAACAGTGGAATGACTCTAGCATCGAAACAATGGCGACAGTGATGAACTCCACTCCGCAAGGACTCTGGCTGGAACGCTCATCCTAGCTCGCAAACAAGGGTCCACGGCAAACAAGCAATCAAATCCGGCATGACCTACAAACTAGCATGACATGCCAGGTCAGTACATTGAATGTACTTGCAAGATCACAACAACCAAGAGCAATCAAGACAAACAACAACATGGCAATTACAAGTTAATAATGATTAACATGATATCATCAGAATAACATGGCATGAACAACATGAACATGATACAGCTAGAACAATATGACCATGGCATGAACATATGAACATAATGATTCGACATGCAACATGACGACACTATCATGCACCAACTTCCTCTGCTCGGGTTTCCTCGTAACCATCACATACATCAATTTCCACCGCGGACATCACACGATCATCTTAGGATCCAATCAAGCTAGGTATAAACAATACCGTACTAATCATTACATGACCACAAGGAGCTTGACCTTTGCTCGTGATTCTCGCATAACTCCACAAATATCCAACAACTCGGTATCCTCAATACCACGGTGATCCTCTCACGAATCACATAAAGATCAACCAACTTCAGTATCCATGATACCTCAGTGATCCTCTCTCAATCACAATCAAACTCTTTCTCGTCGAATCAGGGTTGTTATTAATCAAGTTATCATTATTACTGTTGACCCATAGTGTGACCAACGATGAACTGGGCCCTTGTCCGCGGGCGAGGCTATCGATAGATTTAACACACGCTTTGCAGAGGTTAGTACACTATACCCACACCACGGAAGCCATGTCCTCGCACTCCCACTCGGGTGGACCAACAACGTTCCGATAAAACCGCTCTACTGCCATGACACTCTCCCGACCACTCCGACTAACTCCCCACTAGACTAAGTCATGGGTGGCCCCGTGCCTGCCAAAGGCATCAACAGCCACCGTCGTGGAAAAATATAAATGGTCCCAAACGAGGACAAGAGCTCAAAATCAAACAACAACGGGCACACAAGGCTTATGCCGTCCTACCCGACCAAGGTAGCTCCCGCGCATAACCTTCCCTCGTTGGAGGCACCGGCGAGAGGCATGACAATAGACCCAGTTAGGACCTTCCCATAGAAGGCAAATGTGGTTGCACTGGTCAGCTCGATATGGTGGCACCATGACTCAGCCAACCGTTGTTCAAGTTCATTATTATCTGGTTAAACTTGAATGCAATAAGCTGAGTCATAACAGATGAACAAGATGCATCTACGATGCATGAGCATGATATCAACATAAGCATGGTTGTGCAACATCACTTCTTAACATATCAACAACAATAAATCATATATCCTACTGAGCATGGCATACCGACTAGCATGAACATCAAAAGTACACTACTCTAAAACATAGTAGGATCACAAGCATAAACAATAAATACCATGCAAGAACATATCAAGCATTTTACCAGGTAAGCATATAACCAACTAGATGCAAAGAAACATGCATATTAACGGTACTTGGCAACCAACAATAGTCATGCAACGAAGAACATTACCAATACCAACAGGTACAACTACAAAGCATGACATACGAAAGAAATACTGGCAACTATTACATGATAACCAGATGCATCGAAACATAGCACGAAAGTGAAAATGAAACTCTAAGCATCACCGAAACCACGACAACAGTAGCAAAACCAGCAGACATTTATTTAATATTCATGTTGAAAACCACGACTACTACATGAATATCATGCAAGTGGGTGTTGTGGCTTACCTGGGGATGAAGGATACACCGGTGAGAAGTGCGGAAGGATCGCGGAAAGATTCACCGGAAATAGTTCTCTCCCGGAGGGGCTGTTTACGGGCAAGGGCAAAAATATCATTTTTAGAATGTCAAACCATATTGAAAATGGTAGTAACAGAATGGGCTTGACGAGACAAAGACGTGGGCGTTGGATTCACCTCAATCGGAGTTACGAGTGAAAAGTTGTGGCCATTCACTTTTTAGGCAGAAAATCAACTAAAGCAGTGAACGTTCACAAAATAATCACTTCGGCCGGCTGAGATGAAAAGGAGAAAGTGTATTCTCAGACATCTTCGGAACGGAGAAAACGAACTTTTAGCTGAAGCAAAACCAAAGTACGTTTTCAGAAGTTGAAACAAAATCTCAGAAAAGCCATTTCCAATTATCTGACGTGGCGGGGGCGGGGCCTATGCGTGTGTGGCTGACGGGTGGGTCCTGCCTTATCCACTTCTCTCTCTCCTCCCTTCTCTTCGTCCTCTCTCCTCCTCCCCGATCGGAACAGGGCAGAGGTGAGGCCGCACGCTCCGGCGAGGCTCCCGGGCGGCTCCAGCCATCTCCCGCGCCGTGCAGCACACCAGCATGCTCAGGGAGACCAACCGCACCTGCCTAGAGCATTCACACACTGCGGGCGTTGGGTGGTAGGTGCAACATATGCCAACGGGTAGCTTCTCATTGTGGGAGCCTGTAAGACATCGCTGGTGCCTGGAAACGGGATAAGGCAAAGACATGCACACTGGCGAATCTTACCCAGGTTTGGGGCTCTCCGTGGAGATAACACCCCTAGTCCTGCTCTGTGGGGTCTCCACGTGATCACTAGATCAAGACAAGTAGCTACAAGAGGCTCCTTGAGCTGTTTAGCTAGAGGAAGAAGAAGGGGAAGTCTAGCTCTCCTCTTCTCTCTATGTGGTGTCTAAAACTTTAAGAGATCAACCCTTTGCATGGGTGCCCTGGGGGTTTATATAGGCCTACCCCCCAGGGGTACAATGGTAATCCGGATGGATGTGGGTCCAGGCCGTCAGTGTCTGTAGTCGCCGGCTTCTCCACCGGCTGCTGGGGCCCGCCGACTGGTGGGCCCCGCCGGCTGCCGGCCTCTCGGCCGACAGGCTGGGCCCAGCGCCTGGGGGTCTTGTTGGCTACTGGTTACTATAGCCTTGCTCTTGGTGACGATGGCTTTGTCGGGGTAAGCATGGCTACAGTGCCGCCGCCTGGCGGGCTTTCACTGTAGCCTTACCCCATCTTATCTGCTTATGGTGCACAAACTTCCAGGGCGGGGGCAGGCCGACTGCTGGGTGCCGGCCTTCCCACAAGCTGACCGGTCAAGCTCGGCCGCCCTCTGGTATCTCTCTGGCAGGAGGGGCCCGCCGCCTGCGAGCTGTACTGACAGCCTGTCATGGGTGATGTCATGGTCAATGTGGCAACAATGCCGCACCGAACGGGGAGTGGCTGCCCCATATGGCGCACTGTGGCCACGCTCGCTCCGGGATTCGGGGGTGGTAGGCTTTATTGTAGCCACGCCCCGTCTCCTCGCCGTTATGTGGGTGCAAAATTTGAGGGTATGAGCTAGGCCGCGTGCTAGGAGCCGGCCCTCTGGTGGCCGGCTGCTAGGAGTCGGCCCTCTTCAAGAGAGCTCCTAGTGCCTTGCCGCCTTCTAGCAGCCGGCCAGTGGGACAGCCGGCCAAGAGAAGGCAGCCCTGCATCTTGGATGTTTGAGGGCTTAGTCAGCCCGATATTTTTTGAAGAACCAGGGGGAGCCGGTTGGGCTACCCGTGGTCATTTACTCCGACAGTAGTCCCTGAAGTTGGTCGGGCTTCGCGGCTGAAAGAGGGGCGATAAGCCCAAGCAGCTTCCTATCCTAAAGAGCCGACAGCTAGGAGCCGGCTTATATCAGTCGCGCCATGTGTAAAGATTTGTAGTCTGAAGGCGGGAACCAGCTGGTGCGCGCGCCGGGCGCCGGGCCGGCCGCCCACCGTCTGCGCACCACGTGGCACCCTTCGGCTGGACCAGCCTGCCAGCCCACGCGTGCAACGACACGTTGCTGCAGGCTGGGGCCGGCCACTACCACGCCTCAGCCCACGTGTGGATCCTCTGTTGCCGAGGCGGACGGTTGGCATTCCAACGACAGTTTTCACACACCGTTAAGGCGCAATAATCGTGGGTCATGGGGGAGTGGGTGCAATTAATCCCACGTCTCCCACGTCTCGCCCCCTCGGATTCGTCGCACCGAGGCTATAAATAGGGGGAGGAGGGGGAGCGGCAGACACACTCGCGCTCGCCCCCCACTCTGCCATCCTCTTCTTCTTCTTCTTTGTGGCCGCTGCCGTTTGCCGCCGTGCTGCTCCACCGGCCACCTAGATGCACCGTAGCTCCCCGCCGCGGATCGTGCTCTCGCTGTCGCCGCGCTTTCTCCGTCAACCTCTCCCCTTCATGGCGCGCGCCGGAGCCTGGGACGGCTCCAACGTCCATGAAGACCATATTGATTTCCTCCGCAAGATGCGGTGGCTGCCCGGCGAGAACTACGTGAGAGTCCGCCTCGCGCCGAAGCGGGAGATCTCGCCGGCGCCAGAGGAGGGCGAGCGGGTCATCTTTCGCTCGCACTGCCTGTGCGGCCTTGGCCTACCGGCGAGCGGCTTCTTCTGGGCCTTCCTCGAGTTCTACAACCTCCAGCCGCACCACCTCACCCCGAACACGGTGGTGCTGCTGTCCGCCCTGGACACTCTGTGCAAAGGCTTCCTCGGCGTCCTCTCCACCATCAAGCTCTAGGGGGAATTCTTCTACTCCAAGCTCGGCACCGTTGTAAAGAGCGTGCCGGCTCAATGCGGTGCCTTCGTCGCGGTGCGGAGGTTGGAGGCTGACAATCAATTTCCCCCATCGTGCTGATCCAGTCGGTCAAGATGTGGCAGCAGTTGTACTTCTACGTGAAAAGCATCTTCGCGGAGGGCAACTGGGTCAACCTGCCGGCTTACGTAGCCGGCCTGCCGGCTGGGAAGCGGCCTAACTGGTCGTATCAGGCTAGGACGCTGTCGCCTTCGGGAGCCGCCGCCATCACGCGGCTCCGGGTGTTGATAAAGTCGGAGGGCCTGACCGGGCCCGACTTGCTGACTGCCTTCGTGGCGCGTCAGGTGCTCCTGCTCCAGGGCTGCCCTCACATGATCTCGCAGATGAGCGAGCACCAAGACCCAAGCCGGCTATGCACCAAGTAGATGCCTCACGCAGAGGTAGATCACATGGTGAACTACCTTGCAAACTGCAAGCTCACGGAGGAGTGGCGGTTCGGCAAGGAGCCGTATTCACGCGTCGACCCCCCGCCTATGGTAAGTTTCCTTTTCTTCTCTTTTTTCTTCTGTTGTCGAGTTTAGCTTGGCTGACTCGACCATTCAACTTATAGAACAGAGCCCCATCCTCCAGCCGGCAGCCGGCGCCACGGGGCTGAAGCGTCAATATCTCCCCGACCGGGCGGAGAGCGATGTGGATGACCCTGACTTGGGGGCGGCCGCCTTGGACGACGACGCCGTGGGAGGAGGCGGAGAGGCAGACGGCTCAGGGCTCGGAGCCGGCCTCGAGGACTGGCCAGACGACGATGAGGGAGAAGTCGCTCACGCCGCCAGCCGGCGTCCAACCAGAAGGGCGCGAGCTCGTCTTCCGCGCCGGTTGACCGAGCCGGCGCGCAGAAGCGCCGGGCCGCGCCGATCCTATTCGGCAGCCGAACGAAGAAGCCCAAGGGCTTGATTGCAGTGACCAAGCAGGATGAAGCGGCCACGAAGGCCACCCGCTTTCGCAAGGTGGTGAAGGAGCCGCATATGGTTTCCGTGTAAGTACCGACTCCCTCACGCATTTTTTCTTCCTTTATGCCAATATTCTTCTAATTTTTCTTTGTCTTGTATAATGCAGACCTCTGCTCTCTCTCGAGCGGTCTGTCACCGCCTCCGTGGTTGGGGCGGTGGGAGGCTCCACCAGCGGCCGCCGTGTGGACCCTCGCGCCGAGCTTTAGGCGGCGACAGAGCGAAATGTGCAGGAGGCGCGGGAGGAGCGGGAGGTGTAGCCACAGAGGGTGGCTGCCGCCAAGGCAGTGCAGGAGGCGGCGGAGGAGATGGCGAGGGTGCAGGCCGACACGGCGGCCAAGGCCCAGGCGGATGCTGCAGCCTCGGCGCAGGTGGAGGAAGCCTAGCGCAGCCAGCCACAGCTCGTCATCCCCCTCCGCTCCGTGGTGCTTGAGATCCCGATGGTGCCGCCAGAAGGTGCCGGCGGCGACCAGCCGGTGATGGAGAGGGAGGAGGGAGACGTCGTCGCCCCGGAGAAGGAGGCGGCTCTGCTAGTGCCGAATGCGGCAGACCAAGGTGACCAACCCAGGACGCCGCCTGTGCCACCGACAGGAGGCGAGCCGGCCGCGATGGCGGACCTCATGATCCGATCTCCGGCACGCCAACGCACAGGGAAGGCGGCCTCAGCGCCGAACCCACAGAAGGCCGTGGCTCAAGCTCGTCGGCCCAGGAGCTGGAGACGGTGAGCGTCAGCTCACCGGGGTGGACGCCGGGTGGCGGGACGGGTGTGCTAAACGCGGCGGCGCAAGACGTCCGGACCCGGCTTCAGTCTCGGGACGCCGCCCTGAAGAACTACAACCAAGAGTTCCTAGCGACGCGGTCAGCCATCCGGGTAAGCTTCTCGCTTTTTGCTTCTTGTTCTTGAATTCTTCCGTGGGGGCGCGTCAGCTCACCCACTTGGTGTAGTCCCCGAGTTCCGTGTCGGCTGCTGAGCAGGCGGCTTGGAACTTCTTAGTAAACTCGAGTGCTGACTTGTTCTTTTTGCAGGACTATCATAACCTTCGCCCGGCCGCCTACAACTCCCATGCCCGGGAGCTGACTCAGAAGACCGCTGACTTGACGGAGAGCCGGAGTAAGTGCTCCATCTTCTATCTCTCGTGGGGGCGCGTCAGCACACCCACTGGGTGTAGTCCCTGAGATTCGGGCCGACTGCTGAGCAGTCGGGCCGGATCTTTTCTGGCGACTTCTTTCTCACTATTGATTCTTCTTTGCCATCTTTGCAGAGGCCAATGCCGACCTGCCGCGGTAACTGGGTGAAGCCCAGACCACGCTGCGTGCCAAGGAGGCTGAGTGCAGTGCTATGGTTCAGGAGCGCGACCGCCTGGCCAAGAAGTTGGCCGATCAGGAGGAGAGCCACAAGGTGGCCCTGAAGGCGGTGAAGGACAGAGGGCGAGACCGAGGCGGCGAAGTGGGCCGAGTCGAGGCAGACGCTGAATGGTGGCTACGGCCATATTGAAGATAGGGTTGATGGTAAGCCGCCTTCCTCTTCGTCCCTTTGTTTGTCACCTGCTGCTTGGTCCGACTTCTAACTTCGCATTTTTTCTTTTCTTCTTCGTGCAAAGTACTTCCCCGGCTACTCTGTTGCTGCCAGCCAAGTCGAGGCCCAACACAGTGTGCAGAGGCAGGCTGGTGCTGAGATTGCGCCGGCCACTCGCCGGATGCTCGAGGAGCAGCTCTTGGCCATCCATGCCTGTTTCCAGCTGGCTCACCGCTTGCTCTGCCGCCTTTAGCGCGTTGGAGCCCAGGTGCTTTCTGCCCTCTGGCCTGGCGAAGTGATTCCCCTCAATCCCAGTCGGACTGCCGACTGGCTGGAGGTGGTGGCTGGCCGCTTCGAGGCTTGGAAGGTTTCTGCAGCCCGGGCAGGTGCCAGGCGGGCGCTGGAGTTCGTCCGAGCGTGGTATCTCGGGCTGTACTTGACCCAGCTAGCCATGTTTCGGCAGGAGACCAATGAGGAGCTAGAGGCGGTGCGGCCGGCTATCATCCAGCGCGGCTCGGCGATCGCCGAGTACACTGACACTAGTGTCTTCATCCCCGAGCTGAACAACGACGGTGCTGCTCTGCTGGAGGAGTGGTTTGGGTTGAACCTGGTGGATGGTGAGGACTCGACGGAGGAGATTGACTCCAGTGACAAGGGTGAAGAGGAGGAGGAAGAGGACGGTGAAGACTTTGCGCCGGATGGTGGAGCAGCCGACCAACCTCAGCTTGACTGTGCCTCTAGCAACGAGGCACGCGCGAACATGCCGTGTGCCATTGGTGACGACCATTCCGAGACTCGCCAATCGGCCACTCCTCCAGCCAGCACCGCCGTCTCCATAGACCTGCCCAGCTCGCCCGTTGTGCCCTTGGCCTGAGCCGCCATGTTTATCTTTGTCTTCCTGCTCGTTAAGTCTTTGAACAATATTTGTTAAATTCGCGCAGTTCCATCCACTGGGGTGTATTCAGACTAAGTTGAATGCCGACCCTCGAAGGCCTTTTGTGTAAATATAATCTTGCATGTGTTTGACTTCCGATTGTGCTTGCTTTTCATCTTTTCGGCTGTTTCCTTTGCCGCCCTCCCTTGGTCGCCGACTTCCCAGCCGGACAGCTGCTCTACAGTCTGTGGTTGGGAAAGTACTTGGCTGTGTGGGAGGGCAAGTACTTTAGCTTTCTTAGATTGTAGCAAGGTGAGTGGAAAGCCGGCCAGCCGACTGCTTAGTAGCCAGTTGGTAGGGCGGCGAGTCGGCTTGTGTTATGTAAGCCCATTGGTCCTTAGGCGTTTTTCGTGTGGGCATCTTTTCCTGCCTTTAACTCTTGCCAGTCGAACAGTCGGTTCTGCAAGCTGCGACTTCTGGCAAGAGAGGGCTTAGGTATCGGCACACTACTTTTCTGACTGCAGGTGGTGCTTAACATAATTCAAGGCGGCAAATCCCCGGGCCAACTGGTCGAACCCGGTGCCGGACAGAAGAAAAAATTTAGTGATACATTCATAGGCATGATACTTATCATATACATAAAAGAGGGTAGTCCCCGAGTGCTCCTCGGGGCCCCCGATGTCTTGTACTTAATACAAAAGATAGCGTGGTACATACTGTATTTTAACTGTGAAATCTTCGGAGGAGATTGGCGTTCCATGGTCATTCCGACTCCTTGCCGGAATCACCTCTCTTGCGTGCCTTGGGCTTCTGTGCATCGATTAGGTAGTAGGAGTCATTGCCCAAGGCCTTGCTGATGATGAAGGGGCCTTCCCAAGGGGCCGAGAGCTTGTGCTGGCCGGCTGTTCGCTGGATCAGTCGGAGCACAAGGTCGCCCTCTTGGAAGGAACTTGGATTGACCTTCTGATTGTGGTATCGACTGAGTGCTAACAGCCGGCCCGCTTCCAGCAGGTCAACGCCGTATTCTCGCGATTCCTTTCCCTCCGCTTCCGTGTACATGGTGACTCGACATGAGTCGAACTCGATGTCAGTTGGGAGGACAGCCTCGGAACCATACACAAGGAAGAATGGAGTGAAGCCGGTTGACTTGTTTGGGGTGGTACGCAAGCTCCAGAGGACGGCCAACAGCTCCTCGAGCCAGTAGCCGGCCGAGCGCCCCAGCGGCTCAACCAGTCAAGGCTTGATGCCGGATAGGATGAGGCCGTTTGCTCGCTCGACTTGGCCATTTGACTGCAGATGGGCAACGGACGCTAAGTCCAGTCGGATGCCCTGTGTCGCGCAGAAAACGTGCCAATGCTCCTTTGGCAAAATTCATGTCATTGTCGGTGATGATACTGTGTGGTATGCCATACCGGGTGGTGATGTCTGCGATGAATGTCACAGCAGTCGACCCATTCAACTTCTTGATTGGCTTCGCTTCAATCCACTTGGTGAACTTGTCTATGGCAATGAGCAGGTGTGTCATGCCACCTCGTGCCATCTTGAATGGGCCCACCATATGCAGCCCCCAGATGGCGAAAGGCCAGGTGAGGGGGATAGTCTTGAGTGCAGAAGTGGCAGGTGTTGCTTGGAGATGAAAACTTGGCACCCTTTGCAGTGTTTGACTAATTCTTTGGTGTCTTTCAAAGCATTCAGATAGAAGAAACCATGACGGAAAGCTTTGGCGATGAGTGATCTTGAGGCTACGTGGTGGCCGCACTCGCCTTGATGGATGTCTTTGAGGATTGCAATGCCCTTCTCTAGCTCGACGTAGCGCTGGAAGACTCGAGTGACACTGCGCCTCACGAGCTCTCTGTTCACTATTGTGTATGCTCCGGCTCGGCGTTGAACTTGTCTTGTCGAGCTCTCGTCAGTTGGCAGCTCTCTGTTCACCAGAAAGTTGAGGATGGGCTGGGCCCATGATGGAGCTATGACTTCTTCTATTGCCAACATGGTTACTGCGACCAGGGCGGGTGGTTGGGTGGTGAATAGTTGGAGTCGGCCAATGCCTGCTGTGTCATTGTAGTCCCTGGGCCGACTGCTGCAGTCCCCGGGCCGGGTTCTGAAGTCCCCGAGCCAGGTGCGAATATAGAAGTCCCCGAGCCACCTGCCGAAGTCCTCGAGCCGCCTGCTGGGTTCCCCAAGTCGGATCTGACTGCGTCAGGGTCAGGCGGCATGAAGATGGAGTCTGATTCTGGAGATGGCTTGACAGACGGCTTGAGGAGGCGTTGGAGGGAGATGCCAGTCGGTATAGCTTGCCGGGTGGAGCCGATTCATGCCAGGGCATCTGCTTGCTCGTTGTCAGCCCGTGGCACGTGGAGAAACTCACACCCTTCAAAGTATCCACCGAGTTGCTGAACATGGAAGCGATAGCTCGCCATGTTTGCTTCCTTGGCGTCCCAATCGCCAGATGATTGTTGAATCACGAAGTCGTAGTCACCATAGCATAGGATGCGGCGGATGCCGAGTTCTTTGGCCAGCCAGAGCCCATGTATGAGCGCCTCATACTCGGCCACATTGTTGGAGGTGGCAAAATGAATTTGCAACGTGTATCTAAGCTTGTCGCCCTTGGGAGAGGAGAGGACGATGCCGGTGTCGGATTTCGGGTTCTGGCAGACCCTTGAGGTTCGAACATTGGGGTGCGCACGAAGATCTCTCCCCTACCAGCTCACGTCTCAAAGTCTCGCAAAGGTCTAGGCAAGAAAGATGAACACACAGGGGACACAAGATTTATACTGGTTCAGGCCACCATTGTGGTGTAATACCCTACTCCAGTGTGTGGTGTGGTGGATTGCCTCAGGGGCTGATGATGAATAGTACAAAGGGCGAACAACCTCGCGAGGGGCTGTTCTTGAGCTGGTGCGATGAACTGCTTAGGTGAGTTCAGTTGCTTCTCTCTCTCTCTCTCTGGTCGATCTCCAGATGCCTCTACCTTGTGGTGGCTAGTCCTATTTATAGGGCGAGGCCCTGGGCCTCTCCCCAAATGATGAGCGGGAAGGGCGACAACAATTGGCCATTTTGAAGGGGAACATCTGGTACACTTATCCTGACTAAAGTTGGTCTTCGGCTGCCAAAGGCTCTGACGGTGACGCCGCCCTGGGCTCCACGATGACCTCCATCCTGCCGTTTTGCTGGTCTTGGTCTTGTTGCACCGAAACGGTAACCTTTGCCCGATGCCTTGGCCTGTGCTTGCCCGCTTAGCACCAAAAGGGAAACAAGGACACTGCGCAGGCTGGCGCCCACCTGGCACCCGCCTGGCCTCTGATCGTCATGGCTTGCATCACGGGCCCCTCGGGAGGTGCCCTGCCTTGATCTCTCCGCCTCCTCGCGAGCCCGCCTGAGGAGGCTGCTCCTGAGGAAGCTCCCTATCGTCCGCCCCGCGAGGCTTGGCCCCTCGCGAGGGTCTTGAGCTTGAGATGATGAAGCTGGGCTGCATTGGGCCCCCACTTGAGCTATGCCGCAGGCCGCAGGCAGGCAAGTCTGGGGACCCCCATTCCCAGAACGCCGACAGTAGCCCCCGGGCCCAAGGCGCGCCCGGACTTGGCTTAGTAGAGAAGCGAAGGGGCAAGTGCGAAGCGCTGCGGGCCCCAACAGCCTGCGGCCTTGGGCGTCGCATGGCGGTTGATTGGACGTGGGTGTCTCCGCTTCCCCATGACGCCTCGGCAACCGCATGACTTGACAAGTCCCTGCATGCAAAGACGGGTCATGATTACCTATGATCGTGGAGGCCGACGGTTGGCCTCCTCCGGCTATAAGTACGGAACGGCGTGAGCCGCTCCAGTTCATCTCCCTCTACTACTCCTCCTCTTCTTCATCTTCGCCATCGCTCCACCTCATGCCGATGGCACCAATCCGCCGGTTCTCTGCATAGGAGAAGGGAAAGGCCCCCCGAGAGGGTCCTGACCCGCTTCCGTCGAAGAAGCGGTTAGTCCTCCGCCGCCGAGACGAGTGTGCACGACAAGAGGCATCGAGGCCCTAGTACGAGCGGCCACTGCCGGGGTTCCCGCTGCCCTTGTATGCACGGATCGGGGGCCTTGAAGAAGAAGGCGCCGAGCGGCACCGCCGATGCCGCCGCCGACGCCGGCGGGTTACGGCGGTACGCGTCGTTCCTCCTGGAGTCCACGCCGAGGGCTCCTCTCGCGAGCTTGTGCTCCACGCCGCCATGGCTCCTCGGTCTTGGGTTCACCTTCCTCCCTCCTTTGCCTTTGAGATCCCGCCGAGGGGACCCCTTGAGCTCTGGCTGCAGCACGCTGACTGCGGCAGCCCCGCGACCGGAGCGGAGGTCGAGGTCGTTGCTCCGGGCGAGGTCTACATGACCCGCGACTGGGTCGAGATCACCCGGGTCTGTCGGACGGGGGACGCCCTTGTAATCCACCTCGTCTATGATGGCGCCTCCCTGATGTTCTTCAAGGTCTTCGACACGGAAGGACGCCGGCTGGAGTGCTGCCCTAAGAAAGGAGGCCGGGGCATCGCCGTAGCGAGGACCTGGCCCGCCAATCGCTCCCCAGCAGCTCCTCCGGCGGCGGCGAAGGTGCTGGAGGACCCAGCGACTCCGCCGAGCTTCACGCAACCCCGGAGACGAGCGACGACAGCTACGAGCCCCCAAGCTCGCGTCGTGCTCGGAGTAGGGTAGGCTCGTCAGGTCGCCGACGCCACTGATCTGGATGGGGTTGGCGCCGGTGCCTGACGGCCCACTGTTGATGATGGCGTCTCCCATGGAGGCATGCATAGTTAGCGCTCCTTAGGATTAGCACCTTTTGTTTCCTGCGAGAAATCAAAGTACCACCCCGCGGGGGCATGTAAGGCGCTGGCCACGTCTTTTGTGAATATTATATCCTCACGACGAATTAACGTGAGATGCTTGTCCTGTCCCGGCTTGGCTCCCCCTTTCTTTCCTCATGAGGGCTTGGTGCTCTACGCTGACAAGTCCCGGTCCCCAGGCAGGCTTCAGCCATCGCTGGTATGCCAGGTCGCGATGCTGTGGTCAAGGCTAGGAGGTGAGCGGCCCAAGGTCCAGTAAGAGCCCCTGAGTCGCGATGCTCAGGAGGTCCCCTTTAGTGCTCAAGCAGCCTCCACTAGGCGAGAAAGGCAAGCAGCGTTGCCGTGACAGAGCTGCAGTAGGCGAGGGTTAAGCGTTGAGTCAGATCAGTTTTCGTGTGACTTATCTCGTAGGCTTGGGGTAGTTTCCGTTGAGGCGTCGGGCTTGCGCGACGCCAACTGAGGTGCTGCTGGGTTAGGCCCTCGCGAGCTTCTTCCCTCTCACCCGCGCTTCCCTTAATGCTCTACAGCCTCAGGTCCCGGCCCTCGAGTGAGCTCAGACGCCGCTGGTATGACAGGTCGCGATGCCGTGGGTCAAGGCCAGGGGGTGAGGGCTGGAGAGCCAGTAAGAGCCCATGAGTCGCGATGCTCAGGCGCCCCCCTTTTAACGTGCAAGCGGGTCGTGTCAAAGAGGAGGAGAAGAAGGCTCGCGATGCCACCATCGTTACTCCTGGAGCGGGTCCTGCATATCAACCATGTGGGGAAACAAGGTCTGCCGTCACGGTTGTCAGCTAAATATTGGTCGCTCCGAGGGAGTGATTGGGGCACTGAGAGCCTGGTGAGGTGGCGCCTCGCGGGGCTGCCGTGGCCAGAGCTCGGCTGCTCTGATTTTTCGGCGTTGCAGGGACGGGCCCATGCGCAAGTGCCGTGCTAGAGCGAGCGGCTCTAAAGGTAGATGTCAATCGAGCAGGCGGGTAAGTCGAGCAGGTTAAGCATGAAGGAGCTAATCCATTTAGATAGATGTATGGAAGTAAGCGCCACTGGGTCTGGCCCGAGTAGCCTGGGGATAATGCAGCCCGAGAGGCGCCCCCAACAAAGCAGATGAAAAAAAACATTAAGCAAAACGGATACATGCTGCAGGGACGGACCCATGCGACCTGGGAATGATGCGGCCCTGCGAGCGCTCCCAACTGAAGATAAAACTTAAAAAGATGTCACCTGGTACCATTGCAGAGCGGGTGTCGGAGTAGCTGACGACGCGTGGTGAAGAAGCCGCTCCTCATGAGCCTTCGGAGCCCTGAGCCTCGGGAGGCTCTAAGGGTCCGGGCGGCTCCTCGAGGTCCATCTCCATCTCCTCCACGAACGCGCGGTGCCTGGCCATCCTGAGCTTCCAGGATGCTCCTCACCAGGCGCTAGTGGGCGACAGCCGCATTCGGCAGGCCGAAGGGCATGCGAACGTAGCTGTGAGGTGGGCCCTCACAATGCCCCACGCGTGAAGGCCAGAGGCGCTCCTGAGACGCGGCTCGGTTGAGCCCCGGTACGTCGATGCAGACGCGCAACCCACCATCCTTGCCGGGATGTGGGGCTGCGGCGGGTAGGCAGCGACTGCCACGCATGACTCTTGACTCCTGTAGCTCTTAAACGTTCCTTGCGATGAACTCCTGGTGGTTTTGCCTTCCCTGCCTTATACCTTCCTGAGGGAAACGTGCCTTGAAGCACGCCTCCAAGTGGTGCCCAAGCGCCTCCCTCGTGACCTTGGCAAGGTCGGTGGCCCTCCAGGAGAGAGCCCCCGAGCCCTGCCCGAGGAGGGCGTCGGGCGCGCCTTCCTATGCGGCAGAGTGTGGCGCCCCTTGAACGGGCGCGGGTCCTGACGCATCGCCTCTAGAGGTGCCTACCTCGGGAGCGCTTGGGCCAGGTGAAACCTTCTTCTTCTTAGGGACTGCCTCAGGGAGCCTCCCACTCCTGTGATCTGGGTCTTCGATTGCCGCGGCCTGGAAGGCACGCTCAAGAGAGCACACTGCATCCCTCTCCTCGCAAGGCACTATGATGATTCCACCGCTTCCTGGCATCTTGAGGACATTGTAGCCATGGTGAGTCACTGCCATGAACTTGGCCAAGGCTGGATACCCGAGGATGTCATTGTACGGCAGGCGAATGTGGGCGACGTCGATGTCAATGAGCTCAGTGCGGTAATTGCTGCGCTGCCCAAAAGTGACAGGAAGACGAACTTTCGCTATTGGAACAGTGGAACCATCAGTGACTCCTGAGAACGACTTGGTTGGCTGAAGCTGATCGTATGGAACTTGGAGATTGTTGAACGTTTCAACGGACAGAACATTGAGCCCAGCTCCGCCGTCGATGAGGGTCCTGGTGACTTGCACATTGCTGATGACTGGGGAACAAAGCATCGGGAGGACCCCGGCCGTTGCCGCACACTTGAGCTGATACGCTAAGCTGAACGTGATAGCGCACACAGACCACCTGAGAGGGCGCGTGGCCTCAAGCTTGGGGAGGACTGCATTCACCTCGCGAGCAAACTGCTTGAAGATGCGCTGAGAGGCTGGGGCCTGAGCGCCGCCCAGGATGCAAGAGATTGTGCACGGCTCCTGGAAGCCCCCAGCCCCCTCGTCCTAGTGACGGTCTTCATTCCTCCTTGGCGGTGGTGGCAGAGGAGGGAGGCCTGCGTTGCCTTGAGGGCGGTCCTCGCGAGGCTGATCCCTCCAACCTCCCTCGCGAGGCTGGTCCTGCCAGCGGTCCTCGCGAGGCCTGTTACGCCAACCTTGGAGAGGGCCTCGGTCTTCCCATCATCCTCCACCTCTTCCTCCTCCTCGGCCATAGCCCCAGTCGCTGCGCTCGGGGCGTCGGCCGATACGCCCATCTCGCACGGCCCTGAGCTCTTGACATTCATTGGTGTTGTGGGTGTGGAGGTCGTGGTGCACGCAGTACCAGCTGCCCTTAGATGACTCAGGCTGATCCCTGCCTCGCTTGGTGTCCGGCTCCGCTGCGAGCACAGCAGCTCCCTTGCGCTTCACATCCTAGACCTTGGGCTTCTTCTCTTCTGGGTCGTCAGCCGACAGCTCGAGGAGGGAGAGGCGCCCTTCCTCAGCCCTGGGGCACTTGGTAGCCAGGCTGAACAGCTCCAGCGATATGCACATGTCTTCATGGATCGCTAGCTCCTCTTTCATCTTGATGTCGTGCACGCCATCGGAGAAGGCTGAGATGATGGCCTCCTCAGTCACCCTGGGGATCTTGAGGCGGGCGTTGTTGAAGCGCTGGATGTACTTCTGCAGGGTCTCTCCCGGTTGTTGCTTGATGCGGCGCAGGTCACTCATGGCCGGGGTCCGGTTGTGAGTACCTTGGAAGTTGGCGATGAAGCGGGTGCGCATCTCGTCCCAGGAGGAGATCGTGCCTGGAGCCAGGTTCAGGAGCCAGGTGCGGGCACTGTCCTTGAGCACCATGGGAAACCAATTCGCCATGACCTTCTCGTCTCCGTTGGCGGCCTCGATGCCCAACTCGTAGAGCTGGAGGAACTCCACGGGGTCTGCAGTGCCGTCGTAGAGCGGAGGCAGGTCTGGCTTGAACTTGTCGGGCCATGCGACGCTAGACAACTCGGAGGTGAAAGCGCGGCAGCCTGCTGTGGCCACCGGAGCTCTCTGCTGGTGCGGGGCTTGCTCCTGGAGATTCCCGCGCGCCGCTGCCTAGAGCAAAGCGGTGTCCTGACATGGCGGCGCAGGGATGCGGTCATGGCACACCGGTGCTGGGAGCACGCGAGCACCTTCTTGGGGGGCGAGGGATCTCTTTGCAGCTCCTTTCTTGTCGCGCAGGCGCGGGACGTGGCGGGTCTCATCTTGGGACCGCGCGCCTGGGAGCCAGGGCGCCTTCTTGGGGTGGAGGTGGTGGAGGCACCTCCTTCTCCTCACCTCCTGCGCAGGATGGCGGGCGAGGCAGTGAGAGGGACAGCTTGGGAGAGCCCCCTGGGCGCTGACGAGCTCGGTGATGCAGGCGAGCCAGTCCTCATAGAGGTCGTCGACGGGGCGGTAGTGCAGGAGCTCACGCGCCTGGAGCAGCGCAGCGTGCGCGTCCGTGGAGGCGCGATGGGCGTGGGACGATGAACCGGCTGGAGTTAGCGATGGGGTGGCGGTGCGGCCATCGCGCCGCACCGAAGGATGCAGGGATGAGGCCTTCTGCTCGTTCCCCGCCGGGCTGGTGGCGGCGTTTGCAGCAGTCGATGGGGAACGACGGGGCCGTCCGCCTACGGGCGCCGTCTGAGCTACGCGGGTGGCGAGAGCAGCCCGACGCTCGGCGAGCGTCAGCCATGGTCACGGTGGAAGATCACACACGGCTAGCGGAAGAAAAGATTCCGGCGCACCCCTACCTGGAGCGCCAAATGTCGGATTTCGGGTTCCGGCAAACCCTTGAGGTTCGAACACTGGGGTGCGCACGAAGATCTCTCCCCTACCAGCTCACGTCTCAAAGTCTCACAAAGATCTAGGCAAGAAAGATGAACACACAGAGGACATGAGATTTATACTGGTTCAGGTCACCATTGTGGTGTAATACCCTACTCCAGTGTGTGGTGTGGTGGATTGCCTCAGGGGCTGATGATGAACAGTACAAAGGGAGAACAGCCTCGCGAGGGGCTGTTCTTGAGCTGGTGCGATGAACTGCTTAGGTGAGTTCAGTCGCTTCTCTCTCTCTCTCTGGTCGATCTCTAGATTCCTCTACCTTGTGGTGGCTAGTCCTATTTATAGAGCGAGGCCCTGGGCCTCTCCCCAAATAATGAGCGGGAAGGGCGCCAACAATTGGCCATTTTGAAGGGGAACATCTGGTACACTTATCCTGACTAAAGTTGGTCTTCGGCTGCCAAAGGCTATGACGGTGACGCCGCCCTAGGCTCCACGATGACCTCCATCCCGCCGTTCTGCTGGTCTTGGTCTTGTTGCATCGAAACGGTAACCTTTGCCAATGCCTTGGCCTGTGCTTGCCCCCTTAGCACCGAAAGGGAAACAAGGACACTGCGCAGGCCGGCGCCCGCTTGGCACCCACCTAGCCTCCGATCGTCATGGCTTGCGTCACGGGCCCCTCGGGAGGTGCCCTGCCTTGATCTCTCCGCCTCCTTGCGAGCCCGCCTGAGGAGGCTGCTCCTGAGGAAGCTCCCTGTCGTCCGCCCCGCGAGGCTTGGCCCCTCGCGAGGGTCTTGAGCTTGAGCTGATGAAGTTGGGCTGCATTGGGCCCCCACTTGAGCCACGCCGCAGGCTGCAGGCAGGCAAGTCTGGGGACCCCCGTTCCCAGAACGCCGACAGCCAGCTCCGAAGCCGGTGCGCATCTTGGATCCGTCAAAGTGAATCCGCCAATGAGTGGAGTCGGGTGCTGGTGGCAGGTACTGGGTTTCGGCCCAGTCGACAAGGAAGTCGGCCAGCACTTGGGACTTGATGGCGGTGCAAGGCTGGTAGAAGATGGTGTAAGGAGCTAGCGCAATGGCCCACTTGGCCACCCGGCCAAATGCATCCCGGCTGCCTATGATCTCGACAAGCGGGGCAGTGCAAATGACCATGATGGGGTGCTCTTGAAAGTAGGGCTTGAGCTTCTTGGCAGCAAAGTATACACCATAGCACATCTTCTGGTAGTGGGGGTAATTCTGCTTTGAAGTTGACAGTACTTCACTCAGGTAATACACCGGCCTCTGCACCAGCTGAGCTCTGCCTTCTTCTGGGCGCTGAACCACGATGACAGTGCTGACCACCCGGCTGGTTGCAGCAATGTAAAGGAGCATGGGCTCTTTCTCAGTCGGTGCCACTGGGACAGGCGGCGTGGTCAACATCTTCTTCAACTTGTGAAAAGCTTCATTCGCCTGATCGTTCTACTTGAAGTGAGTGGATTTCCTCATGAGCTGGTATGGGGAAGAGCCTTCTCCCCTAGCCAACTGATGAAGCGGTTAAGGGAGGCCAAGAACCCGGTGACCTTTTGGACATCTCGAAGCCGAGTGGGAATCTCCATCCTCTCTATGGCCTTGATCTTCACTGGGTTGCACTCAATGTCGCGTTCAGAGACCATGAGGCCTAGGAGCTGGCCGGCTGGTACTCCTAACACGCATTTCTCAGGGTTGAGCCTGATCTGAAATCGGCGCAAGTTGTCAAATGTTTCCTTGAGATCTTCCAGCAGGGTGTCGCGCTTCTCCGTCTTCACCACAATATCGTCTATGTAGACACGGGCATTTCTGCCGAGTTGCTTGAGGAGGCATTTCTGCATGCAACGCTGAAAAGTGGCACTGGCATTTCTCAAGATGAATGTCATAGTCAGGTAGCAGGAAGCTCCCGATGGTGTAATGAAGGCGGTCTTCAGGCGGTCGGCTGGATCCAACTTGATCTGATGGTAACCTGAGTAGGCATCCAGAAAACTCAACAGCTCGCATCCGGCTGTGGAGTCTATCACTTGGTCAATCCGGGGCAAAGCAAATGGATCTTTGGGGCAAGCTTTTTTTTAGGCTGGTATAATCTATACACACGCGCCATTTCTTGTTCTTCTTCAGTACAAGGACTGGGTTGGCTAGCCATTCTGGAAAGAACACCTCCATAATGAAGCCGGTTGCCAGAATCCAGGCTATATCTTCACCAACAATTCTTCTCTTCTCCTCCTACAGTCGGCGGAGGGGCTGTTTGACTGGTTTTGCATCTGCTCGGACATGTAGCTTGTGCTCGGTGAAATCCTTCAGAACACCTGGCATGTCCTTGGGGGACCATGCAAAGATATCCCGATTCTCACGGAGGAAATCGACGAGCTCGCTTCCCTATTTGCTGTCTAGGTTTGCTCCTAGAACAGCAAACCTATCCGGGTGCTATGGGTCCATAGGTATCTTCTTTGTTTCCTTGGCCGGCTGGAAGCAGCCCTATGCTTCCGACTCCTTAGGGTCAGGCGATAGGTCCGGGTGCTTGCCGGCCATGGCCACAACCCGGTCAAGGATCTTCTTCTCAGCAACAATCATGAGGGACTCGGCCAGCCAGTTGCTGGCTGTAGCACAACCAGAGGATTTCTTGTAGTCTCCGACTATAGTGATGATGCCCTTGGAGCTCGGCATCTTCATCTTGAGGTAGTCATAGTGGGGCACAACCATGAACTTGTCCAGGACAGGTCAGCCAAGTAAAGCGTGGTAAGGGCTCTCTAGATCCACCACTTCAAACCAGACTGCTTCACAGCGGAAGTGATCCTTGTCTCCGAAGAGGACATCTATCTTGATCTTGCCGATTGGTGAGCACGACAGGCTGGGTACAATGCCATGGAACATGGTCCGACTAGGCAAAAGTTGCTTCGTCTTGATGTTCGGCTTCTCCATGGTGTCGCAGTATAAGATGTTGATGCTGCTTCCGCCATCAATCAGAACTCGGGAGAAACGGGCAGCTCACCTTTCTGTTGCAAAGGTGGCATCCAACACCAATGCATAGGAGCCTGGAGACGGCATCACCTCTGGGTGATCAGCTCGGCTCCAGCTGATAGGCTTTTCAGACCCATGCATAAACTCTGGATCTTTGGAGGCGACTACATTGACTTCTTGGTGCTGTCGGCGCTGGATGCGCCTGCCTTCAGCTTGACTTGTAAAGATGATGTAGGCTGTGTGCTTGTCGGGAAACTTGTCCTGAATGGCTCCAATTGCCGGGCGGGCAGGCAGCTGCTGAGGAGCCGGCGGCGGCTGGCCAACAGGCGGAGGGGGCAACAGTCCTTCGCCCTTGGAGATCCGTGTGAGGCAATGACATTTCCGGGTTGTGTGGTTGGATGGCTTCGCGCCGCTATGGAACTTGCGGGGGCATCAAGGGTTTTCTTGTAGGAGAAAGCCGGCTACCAAGCCGGCCTGCTGCCCTTCGGACGCTTGGGCATAGGCTGCCCTTCAGGCTGCTCGTCTTCAACCGTGGCCACCTACCGACTGGTGGAAGCCAGCATAGGAGCCTTGCGCTTGTTGTCGTTCTCATGTGGGCGTCGATTGGAGTCACCAGCCGGCGTCTTTAGAGCCAGAGGGAGCACCTTTCTGGAGGCGTCCACTCAGAGCTCGGTCTTCATTGAGGAGTCGGCCATGGCGTACTTGTCTGCTATGATCAGCAGCTCGTCGAGTGTAGCCGGCTCGTCGCAGAGAAGTCGGTGCTTGAGGAGGGTGCCCTCTCGGCACCCGGCAGTGAAGTACTCTATTGCTTGCACCTCATGCACCCCTTCGCGGGAGTTGCGAAGCTCGGCCCAGCGCGTCAGGTAGTCGCGGCTAGACTTGGTCGGACCTTGGACGCAAAGGGAGAGTTGACATGGCTTGGGTGCTCGCTTGTACGTGCTGGTGAAGTTGCGAATGAAGACTTCCATGAAGTCTAGCCAGTTGTTGACGCTGTAGGGCTTGAGGCTGTTCAGCCAGGTGCGTGTCGTGCCTTGAACCATGAGAGGGACATACTTGACTGCAACACGCCTATTCCCGTTTGCTATGCTGACTGCAGTGGAGTAATCTATCAACCAATCTTCCGGCTTCACTGAGCCGTTATATTTTGGCGTGTCTCTTGGGAGCGAGAACCCTTTGGGGAAAGTGTCGTCACGGATGCGGGGGCCGAAACAAGGCGGGCCGACATCATCATCTTCTTCTAGCGCCAGGGATCGCGCCAGGCGGTCGATTCGATGGCGGGCATCATTCTCGCCGATTCTTTCACGGCGGTGATACGTCTCCAACGTATCTATAATTTTTGATTGCTCCATGCTACTTATCTACTGCTTTAGGCAATATTGGGCTTTATTATCCACTTTTATATTATGTTTGGGACTAACCTATTAACCGGAGGCCCGGCCCAGATTTGCTGTTTTATGCCTATTTCAGTGTTTCGAGGAAAAAGGATATCAGACGGAGTCAAAACGGAATGAAATCAACTGGAGAAGTTATTTTTGGAAGGAAACACACCTGATGGACTTAGACTCCACGTCAGAATATATGGGAGGTGCTCACGAGGGTGGGGGCGCTCCCACCCCACCCCCCGGGCGCGCCCCCCTGCCTCGTGGGGCCCCCGTAGCTCCACCGACGTACTCCTTTCACCCATATATACATATGTACCCTAAAACTTCCAGAACAGCAAATAGATCGGGAGTTCCACCGCCGCAAGCCTCTGTAGCCACCAAAAACCTCTCGGGAGCCCTTCCCGGCACCCTGCCGGAAGGGGGATCCTTCACTTGTGGCCATCTTCATCATCCTGGCGCTATCCATGGCGAGGAGGGAGTAGTTCACCCTCGGGGCTGAGGGTATGTACCAGTAGCTATGTGTTTGATCTCTCTCTCTCTCTCTCGTGTTCTCTCTCATTTTCCCTCTATGGCACGATCTTGATGTATCCCGAGATTTGCTATTGTAGTTGGATCTTATGATGTTTCTCCCCCTCTAATCTCTTGTGATGAATTGAGTTTCCCCTTTTTAGTTATCTTATCAGATTGAGTCTTTTATGAGAACACTTGATGTATGTCTTGCCGTGATTATCTGTGGTGACAATGGGATATCATGTGCCACTTGATGTATGTTTTGGTGATCAACTTGCGCGTTTCGTGACATTGGGAACCTATGCATAGGGGTTGGCACACGTTCTTGACTCTCCGGTAGAAACTTTGGGGCACTCTTTGAAGTACTTTTATGTTGGTTGGATGAATCTGAGATTATGTGATGGATATCGTATAATCATGCCCACAGATACTTTAGGTGACAATGGAGTATCTAGGTGACATTAGGGTTTTGGTTGATTTGTATCTTAAGGTGTTATTCTAGTACGAACTCTTTTATAGATCGATCCGAAAGAATAACTTTGAGGTGGTTTCGTACCCTACCATAATCTCTACGTTTGTTTTCCGCTATTAGTGGCTTCGGAGTGACTCTTTGTTGCATGTTGAGGGATTTTTATATGATCTATCTATGTTATTATTGTTGAGAGAACTTGCACTAGTGAAAGTATGAACCCTAGGCCTTGTTTGCTATCATTGCAATACCGTTTACGCTCACTTTTATCCTTAGTTACCTTGCTGTTTTTATTCTTTCAGATTACAAATACCTTTATCTATCATCTATTTTGCACTTGTATCACCATCTCTTCGCTGAACTAGTGCACCTATACAATTTACCATTGTATTGGGTGTGTTGGTGACACAAGAGACTTTTTGTTATTTGTTTGCAGGGTTGTTAGAGAGAGACCATCTTCATCCTACACCTCCTACGGATTGATAAACCTTAGGTCATCCACTTGAGGGAAATTTGCTACTGTCCTACAAACCTGTGCACTTGCAGGCCCAACAACGTCTACAAGAAGAAGGTTGTGTAGTAGACATCAAGGTCTTTTCTGGCGCTGTTGCCGGGGAGGCTAGGTAAAGGGCACTCACTCACACCCCATCAACTAAGCTCTTTTCTGGCGCCGTTGCCGGGGAGGTGAGTGCTTGAAGGTATATCTTTAGATGTTGCAATCAAATCTTTTTGTTTCTTGTTTTAGCACTAGTTAGTCTATAAAAGAAAACTACTCCCTCCATTCCTTGATATAAGGTGTATAGATTTTTGAGAAAAAATCTGAAATATAAGGTGTATTACGTTGCACAACTGATCTGGATAATCTTTTTAGGGATTTGATTACATTTCCTTATATTATGAAAGGTCGTCTATTTTCTCATGTCAATTAGTCAGGTCTATTTTCTCATTTCCTCCACGTGCGTTCTTTAATTTCCGTGCCAAAAACTATACACCCTATATTAAGGAACATAGGGAGTACAAAAAAATGGAGTTGAGTTTGTCTCATATGCTTCACCTTTTTAATTTCTTTCGTGAGTATGATGGAAAGGAAAATTGTGCTCAAGTGCTAGAAGAAGAATTACATAGAATGCTTGGCATGAAATATGTGAATGATGAGTATGATTGCAATGTTGTTAGTATGAATTCCTTGAATATCCATGATGCTAATGATATGCAAATCCACAAGCTTGGGGAAGCTATGTTTGATGAATATGATATATTTTGTCCCCCAAGCTTTGATGAGCAAAATTACTATGATGAAAGCATGCCTCCTATCTATGATAATTACTGTGATGACATGTATGCTTTAAAGAATAATGATAACCATGAAACTTGTCATCTTGATCTTAATTTTCAATCACATGATAGTTGTTTTGTTGAGTTTGCTCCCACTATTATTCATGAGAAGAATTTTGCTTATGTGGAGAGTAGTAAATTTTCTATGCAAGTAGATCATGAAAAGAATGCTTTAGGTGCTGGTTATATTGTTGAATTCATTCATGATACTACTGAAAATTATTATGAGGGAGGAATATATGCTTGTAGGAATTGCAATAATGTCAAGTTTCCTCTCTATGTGCTTAAAATCTTGAAGTTGTGCTTGTTTTACCTTCCTATGCTTGTTGATTATTGTTCCCATAAGTTGTTTTCTCACAAAATCCCTATGCATAGGAAGTGGGTTAGACTTAAATGTGCTAGTCATATGCTTCATGATGCTCCCGTTATGTTTCAATTCTCATCTTTTATATGAGCATCATTGTCATCATCATGCCTAGCTAGAAAGGCATTAAAGAAAAGCTCTTGTTAGGAGACAACCCAATATTTATCCTTACTGTTTTTGTGTGTCCACATGATTATGCTACTGTAGTAATCATGTTTTGTAGCTTTTGTGTCAATAAAGTGCCAAGTAAGACCTTTAGGGTAGCTTACGGTGATAGTTGTGTTGATCCTGCGGAAAATCGGAAACTTTTACACCCAGTAATTTAGTTTTGTTTATTCACAGTAATGTGCTTTTGATCTGATTCGTTTTGCTCTGGATTGGTACACGAATTGCTCAGGTCGTCCTAATTTGGTAGAATGTTTGGAGTTCCAGAAGTATACGTTTGATATAGATTACTACAGACTGTTCTGTTTTTGACAGATTCTGTTTTCTATGTATTGTTTGCTTATTTTGATGAATCTATGAGTAGTATCGGAGGGTATGATCCATATATAAGTTGGAGTACAGTAGATATTACACCAATATTAATTTAAAATGAGTTCATTACAGTACCTAAGTGGTGGTTTTATTTTCTTATACTAACGGAGCTTACGAGTTTTCTGTTGACTTTTGAGTTGTGGAGTTTTCAAGTTTTGGGTAAAGATTCGATGGACTATGAAACAAGGAGAGGCAAGAGCCTAAGCTTGGGGATGCCCCAGATGGCATCCCCTCTATCGTCTTCGTTCATTGGTAACTTTACTTGGAGCTATATTTTTATTCATCACATGATATGTGTTTTGCTTGGAGCGTCATTTTCTTTTGTTAGTATTTGCTTGCTGTTAATTAGATTAATGTTTTTCATCTTTAGTTTCAATAAAGAAGTCAAGGATAGCCTTTGCCATGCTTATTTTGCTAGTATACATGTTGCTGTTTGAAAAACATAAAGTTTACCGCTGTTGCAAAAATTCCCTAGAAAAGCCAGAGCCTGATATAATGTTGAAACTTTTTGCATAATGAGATCTGATAAATTTATTACAGTGGGAATTTTAGTTCATAATTTTTGGAGTAAGAGAAGTATGATGACTCTTGCATTCTTTACAGACTGTACTGTTTTGGCAGATTGCTGTTATGTTTGCATTGTTTGCATATGTTTGTTTCTTTAGTTATTCTATTTGAGGATAGGAGTATTAAATATGCAGAGGCATTTAGTATTCAATGTTGAATAATAATGTTAGTGATTTGTTACAGTAGAAAATGATAAGGTTTTGCATTAGTTTATACTAACCTATCTCACGAGTTCTTGTTGAGTTTGTTGTGAATGTTGCTTTTGATAAAAAGAGAAACCATGATATGAGAGGAATTAAGGAGACACAAAAGTTCAAGCTTGGGGATTCCCAAGGCACCCCAAGATAATATTTCAAGAAGTCTCAAGCATCTAAGCTTGGGGATGCCCCGGTAGGCATCCCACCTTTCTTCTTCAACAACTATCGGTTAGTATCGGTTGAGCCTAAGTTTTTGCTTCTTCACATGAGTTGTGCTATCCTTGCAATGTTTTCTTTAGCTTTGCTTGCTATTTGAATAAAGTATCAAGATCTGAAATTCTTTAATGAGAGAGAGTCTTCGCATAGTTACATAATTATTTAGCTACTCATTGATCTTCACTTATATCTTTCGGAGTAGTTTGTCATTTGCTCTAGTGCATCCCTTATATCTTTCAGAGCATGGTGGTAGTTTTATTTTTAAGAAATACATGAACTCTCATGCTTCACTTATATTATTTTGAGAGTCGTTAATAGCATGGTAATTTACTTAATATTAATATACTTGGTATTCAAGATATGTCAAACTTTCTTTTGAGTGAATTGAATACTAAGATAAGTTTGATGCTTGATAATTGTTTTGAGATATGGAGGTGATAATATCAAAGTCGTGCTAGTGGAGTAATTGTGAATTTGAGAAATGCTTGTGTTGGAGTTTGCAAGTCCAGTAGCATGCACGTATGGTTAAAGTTGTGTAACAAATTTGAAACATGAAGTGTACCTGGCTTGTCCATCCTTATGAGTGGCGGTCGGGGACGAGCGATGGTCTTTTCCTACCAATCTATCCCCCTAGGAGCATGCACGTAGTGCTTGATTTTTGATGACTTTTAATTTTTTCCAACAAGTATATCAGTTCTTTTGACTAATGTTGAGTCCATGGATTATACGCACTCCCACCTTTCCGCCTTTGCTAGCCTCTTCAGTACCGTGCATTGCCCGTTCTCACCTTGAGAGTTGGTGCAAACTTCGCCGGTGCATCCAAACCCCGTGAAATGATACGCTCTATCACACATAAACCTCCTTATATCTTCCTCAAAACAGCCACCATACCTACCTATCATGGCATTTCCATAGCCATTCCGAGATATATTGCCATGCAACTTCCATCATCATCATCATGACATACATTACTTTTATCATATTGCCATTGCATGATCATGTAGTTGACATCGTATTTGTGGCAAAGGCACCATGCATTATTTTTCATATATGTCACTCTTGATTCATTGCACCACCCCGGTACACCGCCGGAGGCATTCATATAGAGTCATATCTTGTTCTAAGTATTGAGTTGTAATCTTTATGTTGTAATCAATAGAAGTGTGATGATCATCATTATTAGAGAATTGCCCAAAAAAAAGAAAAAAAAAAGAAGAAAAAAAGAAGAAAGGCCAAAAGAAAAAAAAAGAAAGGCCCAAAAAAAAGGGGAAAATAAATAAAAAGGGCAATGCTACTATCTCTTTTTTCACACTTGTGCTTCAAAGTAGCACCTTTTTCTTCATATAGTGAGTCTCATATATTGTGCTTCAAAGTAGCACCTTGTTCTTCATGTAGTGTGTCTCATAAGTTATCTTTTTATACTAGTGGGAATTTTTCATTATAGAACTTGGCTTGTATATTCCTACGATGGGCTCCCTCAAATGCCCTAGGTCTTGATGAGCAAGCAAGTTGGATGCACACCCACTAGTTTTCTTTTGTTGAGCATTCATAGCTCTAGTGCATCCGTTGCATGGCAATCCCTACTCCTCATGTTGACATCAATTGATGGGCATCTCCATAGCCCGTTGATTATCCTCGTAAATGTGAGACTTTCTCCTTTTTTTGTCTTCTCCACACAATCCCCATCATCATATTCTATTCCACCCATAGTGCTATATCCATGGCTCACGCTCATGTATTGCGTGAAGGTTGAAAAAGTTTGAGATTATTTAAGTATGAAACAATTGCTTGGCTTGTCATCCGGGGTATAGAAGTTGGGAACATCTTTGTGTGACGAAAATGAAGCATAGCCTAACTATATGATTTTGTAGGGATGAACTTTCTTTTGCCATGTTATTTTGAGAAGACATGATTGCTTTATTAGTATGCTTGAAGTATTATTATTTTTATGTCAATATGAACTTTTGTCTTGAATCTTTCGGATCTGAATATTCATGCCACAATTAAGAAGATTTACATTGAAATTATGCCAAAGTATCGCTCCGCATCAAAAATTCTTTTTTATCATTTACCACCTCGAGGACGAGCAGGAATTAAGCTTGGGGATGCTTGATACGTCTCCAACGTATCTATAATTTTTGATTGCTCCATGCTACTTTATCAACTATTTTAGGCAATATTGGGATTTATTATCCACTTTTATATTATTTTTGGGACTAACCTATTAACCGGAGGCCCAGCCCAGATTTGCTGTTTTATGCCTATTTCAGTGTTTCAAGGAAAAAGAATATCAGACGGAGTCAAAACGGAACGAAATCAACTGGAGAAGTTATTTTTGGAAGGAAACCCACCTGATGGACTTGGACCCCACGTCAGAAAATACGGGAGGTGCTCACGAGGGTGCCCCCCCCCCCCGGGCGCCACCCTACCTCGTGGGGCCCCCGTAGCTCCACCGACGTACTCCTTTCACCCATATATACATATGTACCCTAAAACTTCCAGAACAGAAGATAGATTGGGAGTTCCACCGCCGCAAGCCTCTGTAGCCACCAAAAACCTCTCGGGAGCCCTTCCCGGCACCCTGCCGGAGGGGGGATCCTTCGCCGGTGGCCATCTTCATCATCCCGGTGCTATCCATGACGAGTAGGGAGTAGTTCACCCTCGGGGCTGAGGGTATGTACCAGTAGCTATGTGTTTGATCTCTCTCTCTCTCGTGTTCTCTCTCATTTTCCCTCTATGGCATGATCTTGATGTATCCCGAGCTTTGCTATTGTAGTTGGATCTTATGATGTTTCTTCCCCTCTACTCTCTTGTGATGAATTGAGTTTCCCCTTTGAAGTTATCTTATCCGATTGAGTCTTTTATGAGAACACTTGATGTATGTCTTGCCGTGATTATCTGTGGTGACAATGGGATATCATGTGCCACTTGATGTATGTTTTGGTGATCAACTTGCGGGTTTCGTGACATTGGGAACCTATGCGTAGGGGTTGGCACATGTTCTTGACTCTTCGGTAGAAACTTTGGGGCACTCTTTGAAGTACTTTTATGTTGGTTGGATGAATCTGAGATTGTGTGATGCATATCGTATAATCATGCCCATGGATACTTGAGGTGACAATGGAGTATCTAGGTGACATTAGGGTTTTGGTTGATTTGTATCTTAAGGTGTTATTCTAGTACAAACTCTTTTATAGATCGATCCGAAAGAATAACTTTGAGGTGGTTTCGTACCCTACCATAATCTCTACGTTTGTTCTCCGCTATTAGTGGCTTCAGAGTGACTCTTTGTTGCATGTTGAGGGATTGTTATATGATCTATCTATGTTATTATCTTTGAGAGAACTTGCACTAGTGAAAGTATGAACCCTAGGCCTTTTTTCCTATCATTGCAATACCGTTTATGCTCACTTTTATCCTTAGTTACCTTGCTGTTTTTATTCTTTTAGATTACAAATACCTTTATCAACCATCTATTTTGCACTTGTATCACCATCTCTTCCCCGAACTAGTGCACCTATACAATTTACCATTGTATTGGGTGTGTTGGGGACACAAGAGACTTTTTGTTATTTGGTTGCAGGTTTGTTAGAGAGAGAGCATCTTCATCCTATGCCTCCTACGGATTGATAAACCTTAGGTCATCCACTTGAGGGAAATTTGCTACTGTCCTACAAACCTGTGCACTTGCAGGCCCAACAACGTCTACAAGAAGAAGGTTGTGTAGTAGACATCAGGCGGCCGAGTCGGCCGTTGAGCGTCGGGTGCATGACAGGCGGCAGGGTGGGATATCTCTCCTCGCGGGGTGGAGGAGGAGGCGGGTTGCCTCGTCGCTCCACAGCTCGAGGACGGCCTTCTGCGTCACGCTTGATGGTGAGGCGAGTTCGACTGCGGCTAGCAGTCGGCTCCTTGTCTTTTCAGTCGCGGGCGCCGCCTGCAGTCGGCATTCGGGATGTTGCGTCATGCTCTCGGCGTGGGGGAGGACTCTCAGCGCGGGTGCCGGCTTCGTGCCATTCCGTGGCCGCGTCGATCAGCTGCTGGATGAGTCTGGCCATGCAGTGAAGCTCGTCGCCCTCCAGCCCATCCAGCTCATCTATGGCCACCTGGGCGGCACGCAGATTCTCGAGTGGCGTGGCGTAGACGGGGCGGTCACCACCCAGCATGCTGGCGATGGCCATGCCGCGTTTCTTGATAGCGCCAATCCGGCTGGGTCTGCCAGCAGTCGACGTGCCGGAGGCGGCACGATCAACCTCGCGCTGGTAAGCTTCGGTGAGGCGTCTCATGGAGGCTCTCTTCTTACCATTCTCGATGAGGGCAAGGCGGTGGGCCTCTAGCGTGTCGACGTCGGCGTCAGCCGGGATGGGGGCGGACAAGTCTTGCAGCGCTGTCTGCAGGTTGTCATGGACGTTTCCGCCGTAGGCGGCGCCGTGAATGATGACCAGCACCTCAGTGACGGTGCTGCTGCTGCTGTCGGCTCGAGGAAGAGGGTCGTTGATGACCACCACGTTGGTGGGGAAGTCGTCAAGCGATGCCATGTTGGAGTCGACAAGCATCGGGTCGGTGGAGCCGATCGACTCCAGGTTGGAGGTGCGCTCCTTGGCGATGTTAAGCGTGCCAAGGAAGTCGACGAGGCAGCTCTCGAAGTTGGTGGCACCCGCGCCTAGCGTGGGCTCGTTGGAGAGGCGGACCTCGCCGACAAGATCGGCGAGGCGGCTTGCTGCACAGGCTTCATCGACGCCATGCAACACATCGGGGCAAGCGCCATCGGGCATGCCGGCCTGGCTATGCTCGTTGGGGAGCAAGAGGGTTCCCGTCCATAGCAGGTCGCCTGATGACGGTGCACCTGGGCCCATGGTGGGCGCCAAATGTCGGGTGGTAGATGCGACATATGCCAATGGGTGGCTTATCATTATGGGAGCCAGTAAGACATCGCCGGTGCCTGCAAATGGGATAAGGCGAAGACATGCACGCCGATGAATCTTACCCAAGTTTGGGGCTCTCTATGGAGATAACACCCCTAGTCCTGCTCTGTGGGGTCTTCGCATGATCACTAGATCAAGACAGGTAGCTACAGAAGGCTCCTTTAGCTATTTAGCTAGAGGAAGAAGAAGGGGAAGGCTAGCTCTTCTCTTCTCTCTATGTGGTGTCAAAAACTCTAAGAGATCAACCCTTTGCATGGGTGCCCTGGGGAATTTATATAGGCCTACCCCCAAGGGGTACAATGGTAATCCGTCTGGATGTGGGTCCAGGCCGTCAGTGTCTGTAGTTGCCGTCTTCTCCGCTGGCCGCTGGGGCCCGCCGACTGGTGGGCCCTGCTGGCTGCCGACCTCTCGGCCGACAGGCTGGGCCCACCACATGCGGGTCTTGTCGGCTGCTGGTTACTGTAGCCTTGCTCTTGGTGATGATGGCTTTGTTCGGGTAAGCATGGCTATAGTGCCGCCGCCTGGCGGGCTTTCACTGTAGCCTTACCACATCTAATCTACTTAATGGTGCACTAACTTCTAGGGCAGGGGCAGGCCGACTGCTGAGTGCCGGCCTTCCCACAAATCGACTGGTCAAGCTCGACTGCCCTCTGGTATCTCTCTGGCAGGAGGGGCCCGCCACCTGTGGGCCGTACACACAGCCTGTCCTGGGTGATGTCATGGTCAACGTGGCAACAGTGCCGCGCCGGATGGGGAGTGGCCGCCCCGTACGGCGCACTGTGGCCACGCTCGCTCCAGGATTCGGGGGTGGCAGGCTTTACTGTAGCCACGCCCCGTCTCCTCGCCATTACGTGGGTGCAAACTTTGAGGGTATGAGACACGTCGCTTGCTAGGAGTCGGCCCTCTGGTGGCCGGCTGCTAGGAGTCGGCCCTCTTCAAGAGAGTTCCTAGAGCCTTGCCGCATTCCAGCAGCCGGCCGGCAGGATAGCCGGCCAAGAGAAGGCGGCCGTGCATCTTGGATGTTTGAGGGCTCAGTTAGCCCGATATTTTTTGAAGAACCAGGGGAGCCGGTTGGGCTACCCGTGGTCATTTACTCCGACAGCAGGGAGGACTGCATCGAGCAGAGCTGTGGCTGCAGCGGACGGCAGCTCCGGGCGGCGAT
>NC_041393.1:336757616-336760488 GCF_002162155.2 Triticum dicoccoides
TGGAGGTCTGCTGGAAGTGGTGTAGGGGAGGGAGGGGCTCGACTTCGACCAAATTTAGGTAGAGGAGGGCGGCGGCCATGGCGGCATTGATGACTGAGGAGAGCTCCTGGAGAGGGATGGATGGGTCAGGGAGGCGTAGAGGAGCTCGATGAGGAGGCTAGTGAGCTCGGGAGGTCGCGGGGAGGGATACTTATAGTCGGGGCGAGGGAGGTCAAGTTTGAGTGCCGCTGGGCATGTCCGGCCGATGCTCTGACGAGCTCATTGATCACGGGGAGGCGCGGGAACGCGACAAGGGAGAGAACGAATGAGCTACAAAGCGCACGGGGCAGCAGGAGCCAAGGGGGGGGCAGAGGAAGAGGCCGTGCGCCATTAAAACGTTGTCGACCACAGTGCTCCCGTGGGCGAGCAGCGACGAGCGCCGACGAGGAGGCTTCGGGAGAGGGAGATGAGTCCAGGGGGAAGAGGACGAAACGGGCTAGCTGTTGGACACGGGCGGTTGCGCGGGAATGACAAGAGGGGGAGGGGGTGAGCAAGAAACCACGCAGCTCACAGCCAACGACCGCAGAGTGCGCGCATGGCAGCCAAAGCCCGTGATCACTGCATGCACTAGTGCACAGTGCCACACGATCGGCCAAATGATGTCTGGGGGTTAGTCCTTCTAGTGGAGGTTGCAACTGAGGTGGTAGCTCGGTAAAAGATGTTGTGGTTAGATAGGAATTAACCTCGGAAGTTTGCTGTTGCAAACTAGAGCATGAAACTGTGATCAACTTAGTGGGGTTAAGATGCAAACAATATGTCAGGGAGGTTTAGGATAGAAAGGACTATAGTTCTGGGAGTTTTGAGGGGAAATGGATCAAGGATTAATATAGTTGCTTTGTAACTGACCAAAATGGTCCAGAATTAAGATTATGATGATGCACTAAATTGAAGAAGCCACTTGAGCAGAGATTTGTCATGGCAAGGTTATTTGGTCATATGAAGATGCTGTAAAAGTTTCATACCAATTGAATAAACCAAAATGGTACTTGCTTCACAAACATATCCTCTGGATAGAAACTTGGAAAAATTCTAGAGGAATAATGGCTAGATGATATATGCCCAAATTTTGTGGAGATAGGTTATATGGATAGGAGAAGGCCTAGGAAATTTTCCACCCATAATGGAGCAAGATAAAATATACTTGCCTCACAACCTGAAAATTTGGACAGAAACAAGGAATTGAAGATGAGCTCACATGGAGGCATGACATGAGCTCAAATTTGGCGGGGAGCTATGATATGGTGATATTGAGGTCATGCATAAATTTCAACTCATTTGGATATCTGTAGCTTGTACCTCCTTCACCAAGTTTCTTTCTGGACAGAAACTTTGGAAAATCATTAATAAATAATTACTAGGCAAATGAGGTTGAATTTTGGCATGTGGCAATGATATGGACAGGAAAAGATGTCCAAGAAGTTTGAGGTCAATTGGGCAAAGGAAAATAACACTTGCTTAACAATGTGCCATTTAGGTAAGAATAGGAAAAGAATTATTTGAGGATTATTTTTTAACATCAATGAAATTTTTTGCCACATTTGATGAAGATATGACCCAAACAATTTATGATAATCATTTGGGAATTTTAAGAGTGATGGAAATATAGGTTGCTTCACAACCTAGGGCAAAAAGGATAATTCCTTTCATAGAAAAGGAATATTCCCAATAAAAAGAATATTGGGATTTGGGCTAGGATAAAAATGGAAAGGTCTAGGGTTGGATAGTGGGTGACAATCCATCTAGAAAGAAAGAACACGTCATCTTCTTTAGTTTCTAGACCACACAACCACGGAAAAGAAAACTCAGGCAAAAAACTTAAAAAATCAAAAGAAAAAGAAATGGCCAAAAATCAGGCTGTGACAAACCTCCTCCCTTAAAGAAATCTCGTCCTCGAGATTCGGTTGCTCAGGGAACAAGTGTGAATATAATTAACCTTAAGGAAACCATTTCCAACTCAGGTATCCTTTTCCCTTTATTGATTGTTACCACTAAATTCTTCATCTAGCTTACCTGACTGGCTCTAGGTGGTTTGTTTCACTATATACACATTCCGACAGATCTTACCTCATATGTTCCTGCTTATACTAGCTCCATTTCTTTTCATATCTGCTGACTTATTTGAGATTACCATGACTGAAATATACGCCTGTCTTGCAAATCTGAGAGTGATTTCCGATGGTTGTGTCTGTGCTGACAATCTTCCATGAAGTGGTCATCAGATTGTCCTGATGAACACCCAAGCTCTGACTCCTTGCATTAGGTTTTTCCACTAAATGCAGGTTCATCGGGTTCCAAATAGTGAGTTGAGGCATAACTGTTTTCCTGACAGATTCTGACTTATCGCAGGAATTTCTGAATTATCCTGATTAGTCCACTGTCTTGAGTATCAGATCCGTTCCAAATATTTGACTGTCGCTTGTTGTGGCCAGCATGAAGGGGTATGACCTTCTATGATAATGTCCTCGTCCTTGGCTGACGGTGGGTCTGGCAGAAGGACTTTTGCTCATGATTGGATATCCTTTGATGATTCACATAAGTGAGGGCTCATGCTTCGAGTCTGTTATTCCTCATTCGGATTGCTCATTTTGTCGGGATACACTACAAAAAAAAAGACACATCCATGACATTTTGGGCCGAACGAAATTTTTTCTATCATACATATGACACTTCTATGACGATAATTGTGACAAAACCCGGTATCATCATAGATGTGGTGGGCTCCTACTTCTATGACAAAAAATCATGACAGAAAATGGGCTTTTCGTCCTGGGCGGGCTGGAGACGCAGCTGCATGACATGCTTTGGGCCGTCCATGACGGAAAAAACCGTGGTA
>NC_041393.1:336760981-336780211 GCF_002162155.2 Triticum dicoccoides
AGACGGTGGAGGGGTGCCCGTGCAGGGGTGGTTGAACAGGACCCCATGGTGTGGAGGGCTGGATGAACAGTAGACGGTGGAGGGGTGGTTGAACAGTAGCCGGTGGAGTAGCGCGCGGTGGAGGCTGGATGAACAGGAGCCCGTTGAGGCTGGAGGAGGTCGAAGGTAGCCCGTGGAGGCTGGAGGAGGTCGACGATGGAGATGAACAGTATCCCGTGGTGTTCCGTTTTGCGTTACGCCACACCCCTCCCGATGAACAGGACCCCTGTTTCGACCGTAGGATGTCTGTTTCGTCCGTTTTGCGGTACCCACACCCCTCCCGATCAACAGGACCCCCGTTTCGACCGTAGGAGGTCCGTTTCGTGTGTTTTGCGGTACGCCACACCCCTCCCGATCAACAGGACCCCCGTTTCGACCGTAGGAGGTCCGTTTCCTCCGTTTTGTGGTACGCCAGACCCCTCCCGATGAACAGGAACCCGTTTTGAACGTGGCCGGTCGAACACAAGGCCGTTTACTCCGTTCTGCGGTACGCCAGGCCTCGTTTCCATCGCCTATTCCGTTCAAGCCCTTCCGACGAACACGACGACGCATTCCGTTCCGACCCAGCTGGTTGGCTCCCACGCGTTCTGTTGCCTCTTGATGAACATGACGCATTCCGTCGCCTCCCCATGAACACGACGCGTTCCGTTGCCTCCCCATGAACACGACGACGACGTTGTTTCTCCGTTCCGACCCAGCCATGTACACGATCCCTCGCCATACGTATGCGCGAGTAGGCGTTTGAGACCCCGCCCGTATGTACACATACGTGGCCGTATTTTCTTTCTTGCACCCTGGCCGCTGTACGTACGTGTACATGCTACGTGCGCGCCTCTACTACGACATGTGCGCGCCTCTACATCCACCAGTATATATGTACGTACACGTTCACGGCCAGAATGACAACGCTACGTACGCTTCGACCAGGTGGGTCCTGAGTGTCAGGCACTTCCTTGCGTGCGAAGATGTAGCTGGTGGGTCCCAGCAGTCAGGGGGTCGAATCGTTTTTTTGCCCGGACGCACTTCCTTGCATGCGAAGATGTAGCTGGTGGGTCCCAGCAGTCAGGGGGGCGAATCATTTTTTTTGCCCGGACGCACTTCCTTGCGTGCGAAGGTGTAGCTGGTGGGTCCTAGCAGTCAGGGGGAAACGTTTTTTTGCGAAATACGGTGGCCCGTCCGGTGGGCCCCGTTGTCAGGTGGAGGAATGATTATTTTACGCGTAATAAGGAGGCACTTCCTTGCTGCGGTCGTGGACCCAGCTGTCAGCGCCTCCACGCACAGTACTCTTCCGATGGAAGTTGGTCGTTGACCACATTGACCACGCCGCGCCGAGAGCACCACGGCGGTGGAAGACGGCGAGGCCTAGGAAGGGGACGGCACAGAGGCAGGGAAGACTCGGCAGTTGTTTCCCATGCAGAGGGGAGTACAACTGTATGAGGGTTTACTGGTTCGTCTGTCGTCGCCGGAGAATAACAACAGGTGTGGGTGAGTAGAGGGATGGCTAGGCCAGCGATGGGAGTATGGTGGGGCGGTGAGGCCTGCGCGGCAGCACAACCGGCTGCGGGGAGGTGGGAGCAGGCAGTCCCTCCGACGCTTGTTTGAGCGGCTGGAGCAGGAAGAGCAGAGATTGAAGAAGCACGACGGCCGTTGGATGGACATCCAACAGTCACTGCTTGTGTGTCAACCTTTTTTAGGAAAGCCTCAAATCTATGGAAAACAGCATACAGCCCATCTGCCATTATTTCTAATAATTTACAGCCCATTTGCTAATTCTTAAGTTTTTTTGGAGCCAATATTCTTTTTGTTAGCATTACAGCCCATATTGTGGCCATGGTAAAAAAATATACGAAATTTTGCATATTTCGGTGCGGTCTGAACTGTTATTAATCCCAAAAATTTGACTCACATTCAAACTAATTTTAAAAATAAATGTATATCAATATAAAATCCAACAAATTCTCCACGCATAAAAATTAGTGTAATTTAAAATCTTGAAATGAAAAAAAAAGATATTTGAAACTAATTGCCGGTTTGATGTGTTTTAAAAATGTACAACCCATTTCTCATTACTGATGGGCCATTTTCTCGGCCAGCCGAATGAAAGCTCTCCTCGTCTTGAAAGATTTGCAGCCCAACAGGCCTGACAAAGCGACTTACTTCGCAAATCACAAAAAAACTGGGTTGTGGCCGTGGACCCAGCTGTCAGCCTCTCCACGTATAGTACTCTTCCGATGGAAGTCGTTCCTTGACCACGTTGACCACACCGCACGGAGAGCACCACGGCGGTGGACGCGGAGTCGGGGAAGACGCGGAAGTGGAAGCCCGCGTGGAGAGGAGTAGGAGTGTTCACGGGTTCGGCTGCGGTGTGAGGCTGCCGTCGCCGCAGGGCCTGGCTAGCGGTGGGAATAGTAGGGGCGGTGAGGCCTCTGCGGCAGCACGACCGACGCTTAGTAGGCCACTGGATGGACATCATATGGTCACTGGAGTATTGACTAAGTTGACAAATCCCTCCGTCCCCATCAACTTAGTAGGCCCACAAGTTAGCTCAACAATATGGTGGGTCCCAGGTAGCAGGGGGTATTCATTTTTTTGGGCGTAATAAGGAGGCACTTCCTTGCGTGCGAAGATATAGCTGGTGGGTCCGACCTGTCAGCGGGGGGGGGGGACGTTTTTTCGCGAGATACAGAGGCCCTCCCTGTGGGTCCTAGCTGTCAGGTGGAGGAATCATTATTTTGCGCCTAATAAGGAGGCATTTCCTTGCGTGCGGCCGTGGACCCAGCTGTCAGCCCCTCCACTACAGTCCACTTCCGATGGATGTCGTTCATTGACCACGTTGACCAGGCCGCGCCGAGAGCACCAGGGCGGTGGACGACGGCGAGGCCTAGGAAGGGAACGACACGGAGCCAGGGAATACTCAACAGTTGTTTACCACGCGGAGGAGTACGAGGGTTTACTGGTTCGTCTGCTGTCGCCGGAGAATAACATCATGTGTGGGTGATTAGAGGGATGGCTAGGCCAGCGATGGGAGTATGGTGGGGCCGTGAGGCCTGCGCGGTAGCATAGCCGGCCGCGGGAGGAGGGAGCAGGCAGTCCCGCCGGCGCTTGTTTGAGCGGCTGGAGCATGAAGAACAGAGATTGAAGAAGAACGACCACCGTTGGATGGACATCCAACAATCACTACTCTCATGTGTTCACTAAGTTGACAGGGCGTTGCGTGTGTGTCAACCTTTTTTTTATGAAAGCATACGCGTCAACCTGTAGTAGGCGCACAAGTCAGCCTCAAATCTGTGGCAAACAACATATAGCCCATCTGCCATTATTTCTAATAATGTTTTGCTAATTCTTAAGAATTTTTTTGGATCCCATCTTCTTTTTATTAGCATTACACCCCATATTGTGGCCACTGTTAAAAAGTATATGAAATTTTGCATATTTCGGTGCGGTCAACTATTTTTAATCCAGAAATATCGATTCACATTCAAACTATTTTGAAAAATAATTTATATAAATATAAAATACAAATAATTGTCCACGCATAAAACAATGGAATTTAAGATCTTGTAATGAAAAAAAATTGAAACTAAATCCTAGTTTGATGTGTTTTAAAAATGTACAGCCCATTTCTGGGCAAACCGAATGAAACTCTCCTCGTCTTGAAAGATTTGCAGCCCAGCAGGGCCGATAAAGCAAGTAGGCCTTGTTTGGGTATTTCTTTAAAAAAATAGAACTGGGCTAGCCATTTTCAGCAAGAAAAAAACACAACTGGGCTCATGATGAGGTAAACATAAATAAAACCTTGGCTAGATGGGCCACAGCCCCCGCACAGCCCCGTTGTTACCCTGATCCGTCGCTAAAACTAGTATAAATAACAACTGCTTGTTCCTCAAAAAAAAACTGGGCGACTTGCTGGGTCCCTGGTGTCAGCCGCTCGTAGTGTAATTCTCTTGTTTATTGACTACGTTGACAATGGCATGAGCCCCAGATGTCCAACCATTAGGAGGAACCATATTTTGGGGCTTGTACTATAGAGGCACTTGCTTGCGTATTGCCATGACGCTGGTGGGTCCCTATTGTCATCCTCTCCACATACAGTCATCTCCTTGTTCCTCTCGGTTGTTGACGACGTTGACAACACAAGAGGGCGGTGCACCGCGCACGGCGAGCGAACCAAGGCCGCAAGGCGGAGGATGACGGTGAGGCCTCGGACGGAACGAACAGGAGCAGTTGAACATGCGCCGGTCCAGTCGTAGGCGGAGGGGAGTACGAGGGTTGACTGGTTCGGGCGCGGGTGCGTGTTGGGGCTGACGTCGCCAGAGAATAACAGGACGTGTGGGGGAATAGAGGGAGGGACTGGCCAACGTTGGAGGGTACATACGGTAGGGCGGCAGAGGCGCAACCAGCCATGGGAGGCGGGAGCAGGCGGAGCCGACGGGGTGGTTTGGTTGGGCGGCTGGAGGAAGAAGAAGACAAGAGATAGAAGATACACGATAGATGTTGGATGTCAATCCAATGGCTGGTAGGCAGAATCGTTTGTTGACTGGCTAGTAAGTCTACACCACCTTGGATAGGCTATTTCCTTGCGGGTCCCAAATGTCAGAATCCAAATTTGTCACGGTCATGCAGCCTTTCCTATGAAAATTTACAACCCATTTGATGTGCTAGTTCGAAATAAGTTTGTGGGTGCTGGTGGGGGCTAATCACTTGGCTTCTGTAATGCACAGTGAGCTCAAGCAACCGGCGAGAGTGATGTTATTTCCCTTGGTTGGGATTTTTTACGATATTTCACTCTAAGTTAAATGAATGGCAAGCCATTTGCCTTGTTTCAAAGAAAATATGACAGTCACAGCCGAGTTGAAAAGGGCAAGAACATCTAACTCCAGCTTACAAACTGTACAAAAGCACGAGGGTTAATTGTTCATCAGGTTTACAAAAAAACCCAGATTGAAAAGGGAAACAACATCTAACTCCAACACTGTTTTCGGCAGTCACAGTCAAATGGATCGGTCAGGTCCATAGAATGAACATCCTGGGTCGTAAAATTTACTGGATTATGACCACAATATGTTGTAAATAGAAGCCTGGCACGTTCAGAAGCTCTTTTGCCCACCTGAAACTCCTTTTTTTTGCTCTTCGACATACCCATCCATCAAAACCATGCTGCTGATAAACTTAAGCCTGATGGAGAATAGTAACCTCGCATTCAGCAGGAAGAATGTGACAAATCTTGTGTTTGCACGGTTGGCTACATATCGTTCTATCGTTATTGTCTTCAATCGAATCTCATGAGAAGTGAGAAAATCCCGATGCTTACGAATCCACTGATTGGTTATAACTTTCTTACCCCATCCTATTGCCTAAATAGACATGAAGATTGAAAATAGTTAAGGTCTAAAAGAAGAGTGTCAAAAGAGCAACAACTGAACGGTTAATTCTAGTACACTATATGCGGGCTTCCAATGTGCATGAAATTATCACCTTTATATACAACTTCTCCAAACATGGAAAGCATTGCAGCAAGCCAATAATATTGTTCAGATCAAAACTATTCATTTGGATATATAAGATCTTGACAGAATCCAGCACAATTGATAGGCCACCCATGGAGAAACTCTTCATTGATCATAGAACATAATATTAGTACAAAATGTGTATTCCAAGATGATATATAAATTATGCGCAGAAATTTAAAATGCAGCTTATGGTTACAAGTGTAGATGATAATATAAAGTACCTGAAGAACTATGGAGCCAAACACCATATTGAAATGAGCACAGAGATCATGTATTACACCCAAGGTCTCCAGTTTAGGCGCAGAGAAGATGGTTATTTGCAATGGTGAATAACTAGAATCAAGGATCAACCTTTGAAGTGAAGGGGCATCTTGGATGATGAGCTGCCTTCCGTCAAAAAAATTCCAATTCTTACAAGGTTAGGCGACTTTATTTGGAGACAACCGATTCTAACTGTGAAAACAAGCACCAAGCACTCTAGCGCAGGGCAACTGGAGTGGATGATGCTGTGCAATGAGGCCTCCGATATACGAAACTGCACAAGTGAGAGTTTCTTGAGAAATGGGAGTCGAAGGTTTAGTACCAAATTGTCTGATAGGTAGCACAGCACAAAGGTGGCAGTGTGGAGAGAGGAGGAAAACTGCGAGATGGACATCGGTGCTGAGGGCACAAGTTCACGACGTTCGGTATGTGGTATGTGATTTCCAGGGGAATAGTAGAACTCAAGCAGCTGTAGTTCTGTGAATTCAGGGGATTTCAGCCTGGCGTCCACCGTGCAGGGCATGGTATGCTTGCTCGGGTAGCATGACAGGATGCAGAGGCTTTTAACGGAGCCCTGGTCGGAGGAGATGACGGCTCTGGGGATTTCAAAATCATTGAAAGGAGATAGCTGACGACAGTCGAGATTAAGGGGCACGGCGCGCCATAGAGGGCGCCACCGAATTGAGAGGACTTGGGTGCGGCAGCAATCCTTGGTGGGGAGAAGCGAGATGATCTCCCCAAGGACGGCGTCCGGGAGATTGCTGATGCGGTCCACCCGAGATTCTACGGGTTCCTGGGATCCGGTGGGGGCGGGGTCGCCGCTTCTCCATCGCTGCCGGGTGTGGGATCTACAACAGGCATCGCCGTTGGTGGGAGCCTCATCTTCTTGGCGCTGGGGTCAGCCGACTCCATTTTCCTTGAGGGCGTCGCGTCTCACTTACGGATTTGAGCAGAGTAACGAATGATGAGCCTAGTTGTAGTGCGAGCGAAGAAGAAGGGGAGCTGGGGGTTTTCTGTAGGAGTGAGGAAGAAGGGGAGCTGGGGTTTTCTGTAGGAGTGAGGTGAGGAATTTGGGGGTACAAGTGGAGCGAGCTGACGTGAGGTGGGTGGGAGCGAGGAGGAAGAAGAGCACCCAGGTTTTTTTGGGGGGGGGGGCGGTGTGCTGGGTGTGGGTAGTGCCTCTCATTCATTAAATATATGGGCTTTTGAATTGATTTTACTATTTACTAGTGTGGATGCGCTGTTTTGTCTTGGGCCCAGAGAAACAATTACTACTAGTACAGTGGAGACACTCTACATCTACCCAAAAAACAATTACTACTAGTACAGTGGAGACACTCTACTGCTTCTGGCTCCTCCTAGGTCATTGAAACGTCTCCCTCTACTGAATGTCGTTATACTTCTGTTCACCGACATGCGGGCCATGCAGCGCGCAGGCCCAAATGCCATCCACCAAATTAGAAGGCAGTATGCAGGAGGAGAGTCACCCCGGACGTAGAGGGGCAGTAACGAGTCGTCGTATCAAAACCCCACCTCCCTGCAGTCTAAGTTTGACGGATGAAGCAACCATCATTTCACTCTTCGCCGAATCCCCTTCTCCCTCACCGTCTTCAAGAAAGGCAACACTCGCATCTGCCACTATTCTTCTCTCTGGACGAAGGGAAGGTAAGCGGATCCGTGATGTTGGTATATTTTTGTTCAGAGAAAAAAAAATAACTTTTGCAAAGCAGTAACCGATCCTCACTCTCTTTTTTGTTTCATTGTCATTGCGATTGTGTTTTCCTTTCAGTGGTCTCCTAGTATTTGTCAGTTTCATGATGGACCAAGGAGAACAAGGCAAAGATCTGCCGATATTGGAGCAGACGAGGGAGGCTGATCCCCACGAGACAGAGAGCTCCAAGAAGATGGAGGCAACCACCGATCCAACCCCAGATATGCTCACGGCCACTACTGAGATGGTCAATGCCCCGTTTGAGGTTATAGCCCCTGTGGCACTGCAAGAGCAGTTTCCCCCCTTCGAGGATGTGTCCCCCCCCCCCCCGCTGAGCTGGCCAAGGTGATTTCCTTCTTTGCCGATCTCGATTGTGGTTTTTCATCTAAGTACGTGGTGATTTTTAAAAAAAAAGGAAGTATGTGGTGATTAATAATGCAAAATTTTATTAGCTTCGATGCCATGCTATACATAGTGGTTTAAATAACTTGTGTTTCTTATACTAAAAAGTAATTCAGAATTTGTTTCAGTTTCAATTAGAGCCCTAATGCAGACAAGGATTGTGTGGTTGTACATGTCACTCGCTATGAGGCGGACGACCTGAATATACGCACTGGGAAAACAGAGTTCTTAGGCTGTTGGATCCTGGAAGCTATTTGCGGTTATACCAATGAAGAGTTGTAATCCAGCCTCATTGCTGTCAGGCGTGTTGTCCAGGGTGTACTGAAGTACAAGAAGTTCAAAGCTACTCCTTCGTTTGTGAGGCATACTGTTCTTGTCAAGCTTACGCGGGAAGATGACGTGGCATGCCTCCACAAACAAGTTATTAGTGGAAAGGCCACAAGGATGTCTTCATGAAGGTTCACAGGATTGAGCTGCTGTGGGACGTCCTCGATGATGTTCATGGCAAGGTCCGTCTTGTGTCCAGCCCAAATTAGATCTAGGCATGAAATAGTTTCCCCAACTAGTGTTTAATAGTAGTTTGGATTGTGTCTAATTATCCGAACCTTGCCTGTTATCGACCCCTCTGGGGCTAGTACTCTGTTTGAATCCGTCTATGGGAACTACTGCTACTTTTGTGTGCCCGTGAATCATGTGAGAACCATCGTAATTGTTGCCGAAACAGATGCGTCCTCACTAGTTTTTTCATGTAAGCCATAAGTTGTCACGGTTTATCATACGAGCAGTGTGTGTTTTGATGAAATAGAGCACTCGTTCGAGAACCGTGCGCCGACGTATACATAAGTAATGGTGAACACTGTTGGTGCTACCCCACTTGTAAGCAGTTGTGCAAAACACGGCACATTGGCTTAGCTCGCTTCAACACTAGGCTATCGACCAGCTAACAATCAACAATCTGCTGTCTGACATATAAGCAACTATGTATCTTGTTACAGTGGTTCATGCAGTTAATTGAGGCCACAATGTAATAAATTCCAAACGTTCACACGCTAGTCGAGCGCTCATGTGGAACACTCACATTAAACTCGTCTTCATAAAAAACTTGAAAAGCATAAGTTAAGCAATTTTATACATCTCAATGATTCATAGAACATAACAAACATATACTAGTTCACAGAAAAAGACAAAGTTGTGAGAAGGTTTACAAATCAGGAAAAGACAAGCAAAAGGCTTCTCTGAGCAAAGGGCCTCCCGGGAGGCTTAAATTTCCTGGAGTTCACTCTGGTTTTTTCTTGTTGCCACCATCCAGGGTTAGGTTCTCTCATTCTAGAATAACCAGTTATAATTGTGGTCTCAGCTGGAATGCTGAACTGAACCATGCAGTGTACTGACCAGGTGAAATTCTTGTGCATTCCACTAAATTTAAGCACCGCTATTTGCAGAAATAAAAAGACCACAATGCCTCTTGTCCGCGCACCTGTGCAAAAAACTGTCGTGCAACCGTGCCAGCTAGTCCTCGCTCGATGGATGAACTGGTAGAAAGTGCATTCCGGACTAGGATGCAGTTGTTTTCGCTCGCCCCTGCACTGCAATCAGGAAGTTAAACGCACGAATTAGCTTCTTTTAGATTGTGTTGGTCATTCTACCTTAGTTGCTACCAATGTAGGGATACCTTGAAGACGGGAGGTTAGACGACGCAACGAGGGATAGCCATCTCATTTTGCGCAGTTGTACTAAAACTGAGGTGTGTCCTTTTGATTGAGCGGATAGAAACGATACGGAGACAGACATCCCAAAATGATATGGAGACAGCCATCCCTGTTTGCGCAAATACGAAATACGGTTATTTAATCAGTGATAGATATTACTACTTTCCCCCGTTTCCTCTTAGAACCAAGTCCTAGATTCATGCTAGAGCTTTCCCACTTTCTTCCTTGTTTTAACCAACGCTTTGAGTCGACTGTATGAACTAGCTTTACTTCTAATAATAGTAGAAGTCTAGGTGGCTTTGGAACAGCGGACGGAAGTAGAAAAGGATCCACACGAAGGGAGCTGGGGCAGTAGAGCAAGGCAGGTTTAGAAGGAATATATACATGAGGGTCGTCGGCATGTGGCAAAGACGGCGTCGTGAGGCCGCATCTTGGCCACAATATCGCAGGGAGGAAGAAGGGGTCGGAGGCCCTCCCGAGCCGGCGCTCTCTCGAAGAGAATGTCACGGCCGCCGATCGGGACGCGCGGGCAGCCATTGGTCTCCTCCCTCGCTGCTGACGACAGCGTGAACGATGCACCTACACCCCTGCCCCGGTCGAGGTTGTCCGGCCGGATTTGTGACCAGCCGTGAGCTGAGAGAGAGTGTGGCCACCTATGTCTTGCTTAGATCTGGAGAGCATGAGAGAGTGAATGAGAGGAACCCTAGTAAAGCAAGCGCTAAGGCTCCTGCTTTTATATATAGTGGAGTGATTTTGTTGTACCAGCTTCAAGAAAAATGCGCTCCTACGTGTAGCCGTGAGTGGGTGTGAGAGAACTAGTGTGTGCGTGCACCGCTTCTTTTTGTGAGAGTACAATATACTATGCCCAAAGAACATTCGCCGCAAGAGTAATAGTATAAGTGTGTGACCTGTGAGCTAAAATAAAATGTGCGTGTCGTCTTTTGTTTTTTAGAAGTTCTGAGGGTAGGGTGTGAAGAGCACATATGTGCGTGACGTCTACCTGCAGATCGACGGTGGCTGCGACGTGCGAGTCTGCGAGAGGACTCGGGAGAGTCGTGACTCGTGAGGGTGCGTGTGCGTGAGAGAGAGGGGGGCAGTATCAATGCAATGCATGTGTCTGTAAATCATTATCCGACAAACATTCGCCACAATCCTTTTCCCGATGAACGCCGTAAGAACCGTTAGATCGGCATCCAACAGTGTTAGTTTTGCCATGTCATTTAACAGAACAACCACTCCTCCTACACACAAATCTTCCACGTGAGTGTTAGCAACTGCGTATGCTCCCTCCGTTCCGAAATGCAGTACATATAGCTTTATTGAAAATTCGAACCTCGCAAACTTTTACCGAGTTTTCGTGTACCAAATTGCACATGTAGAATACCCTGTATATATCATTTCATTCATCTTCGAGAGGTAACTATAAAGATGGGTGAGGAGTCTACAAAGAAAGACCATCGTATCACCCGCAGCAATTTCAAGCATCCTTTAGTGTCGAGGAATATCATAGGAACTCTATATGATATGATTTTTGTAGGATTTTTTCCTTTAGAGCCAATTGGTTCATAGGAATAGATTCATATACTCCACATTTGAAAGGAAATAAACATGATATCATTTCTATAGCTTTAGAGCCACTTGGTTCATATGAATGGATTCCTATAGTCCCTTAATTTCAAAGGAAAATAGACATTAGCATATATTCAATAGAAAAGTTCCTATGATATGAACCAAATTACATCTCTTTTCTAATCCCTCCTCATAGGAATTGAGATACATGTCATCTCTAGATTCAATAGAAAAGTTCCTATGATGTGAACCAAATGACATCTCTTTTCCAATCCCTACTCATAGGAATTGAGATGCTCCATGTCATCTCTTTCCCTACAACTTCCATGTATACATGTTCTATTCCTAAATAGATAGTACAACCCACTAGTAGTTTTTTTCCAAAACATGCAACTATGGCACAAGAACTATATAGTGTGCCAATAACTTTGAAAGATGGTCGCTGGATGAAGCTAACCCGACAGTGCAGAGATAGGCAAATCCGAGCACAACTGGCCGTTGGATATCATCAACATTCCACCAGACCTGCCACATGTACAATTTAGAAGACTCCATGGTTGAACTTAAGCATAATGCACAAACCTCAAAACACAAGCACTTCTCCTTTGTTCTAGAATCTTCTGTATCATAATTGATTATTATTTTCTAAATGAATTGCCATTATTTGTTTTTTACTTTATGATGCACAACCCCATGAATCTTAACATTTTTATAAAACTAACTGATTTTGAATGAGATGAACTATAAGAACTAAATGAACATCTACATCATGCATATATGACTCAAAGCTTTACATGCTATAGTGTGTATTTATTCATAATTTGCTTTCGAAATCTCATGCGTTCAATACATGTGTACCTTACTAGTTTTGAGTAGAGTAGCAAATTTCACGCGGCCCCGGGTATATCAAAATGCAGGGCCCATGCATCATTGCCTTTCGGTCGAGCCTACGTCCACAATTTTTTGTACGTACCATATCTCCACTGGTCCCCGAACCCAAAATGCCACCTCGTTCCCGTAAAACCAAGTGGTCCACACATATTTAAGGCGTCGACTCGAACTCGGTTACTACGACGTGGCCCCGCACACCATAGTACTCCTACAAACCCTACCGCCGCACTAATCATCGGTTTTCTTCAAGAGGACGAGCGAGAAGCTGATTTGTAGTGGAGGTGCTTCCAAAAAAAGGATCCGTAGTGGAGACCCCTACCCTAGGGTGCCCTAGGTAGCTGCCGCACGCATCATTGTTTTCTCTTTTCTTTGTGCTCTTGCACCCTCGAATGAAATGATGGTTTCTTCGTCCGTCCAGCGCTCCAGCTTAATGCGGGAAAGGTGGGGCTTTGTGATTTGACCCCTCATCGCTCATTTTCTACTACTGCGGCGCTACGACTAGGTGCCTCCAATTCCAACGGCTGCTCTGAACTGTAATTTGGTGCATCGTACATGGAACAAGACGGTGGATGAGCCACATGTCGGCCAAAGGAGTCCTGTTAAGTGTGTTGCCATTTCGTGTGTGGACTGACCCTACTTGAGTTGCTACGCCAACACGACAGGAGCAGCCTACCAATTGGTTTTGCTCCTTGGTGAATCCCGACTATATTGATCTAAAAAGATACATGCTGAACTACCCACTCCGTCTCGATTTTTTATTTTTAGGTGTCTCGGTTTATAGGGCCTGCACGTAGTTCTAGGTCATCCATTTGACTAACTAAATATGAGTTACTATGTCACAAAAAGTATATCATTGCATTCTTAAGCGGATGTAGTTGTATCTAAAAGTCGAGGGCGGGGCTTTTCCTGCGCGGTAGGCGGCGGGGCAGTTCTGCCTAGTCGGTTTGATAGAGACGCGAGAAGACGAGGGAGTAGGCTGCTGCAAACATAGGGCTGTGTGAGTTGACAGCGAGTTACTGCTGGACAGGTGAGGATCCGTGATTTGACTTGCCATTATCATTTTAACTGTGGCGCTACGACCGGCGTGAGTCTCCCGATTCCTGACCACCTCCATACAGGTGCCTCTCCCAATGCTCCACCATGTAGTAGAGGCTGGCTCTTGCGTGAGAGCCCACTTCTCCACTTTTTCCTTGCCTCTCTTTCCTCCACATATGCAAAAATGCCATGTGAAGCGCACTATTATACTTACTTGCTCCTACAGGTGCTTTAGCTTGCCACATAGGCATAAAATCTGATGTGGCAAGTTAATCAAGAAGAGAGATACTAGTTTGGTGACCCAAGGAAGAAACGGTGCTAAGCGCATGTACCTAGGTGAAAAGACAATTTTGAGTCTATTGCTAATTAAATGAAGCAAACTTAGCAACACCATTTCATTGGAAGAGGTCACTCCTTGGCAAATGCAATAAATACTAGTACTCCCTATGTCCCATAATATAAGAACATTTTTGGCACTACACTAGTGTCAAAAACATTCTTATATTATGGGACGAAGGGAGTACAAAGAAAGTGATAGAGAAAAGTAACAAAATACACTTATAGCCAAAACCTTGTTGTAGTATGAGTGACTAAGTGATGACTATGTATGACATGCCAACATCAGATAGCCTAACGCACCATGTTAAATCTCCAAGGGCGCGACCGCGCGAGCGACGCGACGTTCGTGGTAGGCGCGACCATGATACGGGCTTCTGGCAGCCCTTGGATTTGAGATCAAACGGTCGCATGCTAAGTTGCTGAAAATTTGCAGAATAACCCTCCAGGATAGGATATTCACCCATAGGTCTAGAATCACGCCATGCAACCGGTCGAACTCAGATCCAAGGGCTCTCGGAAGCCCGTATCATGGGAGAATGGAAAGCCACTACCCTGCCGTTCGCACACTGGCAGTTCGCTCCTACTCGTCCCCGCACGTCCTTCAATACTATGGAGGTTCGCTCCTAGTTGTCCCGTCCATTCACATTACGGTAATTCCACTAATCCTAACCCTCCTCCCAAATCCATGGCGTCCCAAATCTCCATGATCGGCGGCGAGTACAAGGTTAGAACCATCACCGGCGATGAGTTCGACGTCATCTACACCCGTTCTGCAACGACGGTGAAAGAATGCCTTTCTCGCTTTAGACGCATGTTCGAAAACTCAGATGATGAGTGGGTCGCTGGCCTAGATGTTGAGTACACCACATTCCTAGGACGAGAGAAGGATCTAAAGGACGAAGAGAGGAAGAAGCCCGCCGTGATCCAGGTTTGCATACATAACGTTTGCTTGGTCTACCACATATGCCATGCCGACGTTGAGTGCCAGGATTTTAAGAACTTCCTCAAGGACAAAACAGTGAAATTCATTACTGTAGACTTTAAGAACGACAAACAAGTCCTAGGTCTAATAGGCCTCGTTGTAGGCAACCCCTTCGACCTCCAGAAGAATCGGCTGGTGCCCTCTCGTCAGCCTTCAATGTTGACCCTGGCAGGAGCCATGGTTCATCCTTCGTACCGTAAACTGGAGAAACCTCATTACACGTTTCATCGTCATGCATGGCAGCGGAATGTACTATATATACACCACATCCACTATGCTGCAATGGATGGCTACCTTTGTTTCAATATCTATAAGGGTTGGATGAAGAGCAACAACCAAGTGTGCGGTTCAAGAAAAGAAGTATCGGCCAAGAGGAAGAGGGACAAGGACGAAGTCGAGGACATGGACAAGGACTCTGAGTAAGGTGGTAGTGTCATTTCTCATGGTGGTTCTAAACTTCTAATGCAGTGTCTATCGGATTAGTTGCACAGTTTAATTTCAGGTGTGCTTAGTTTAATTTGACGGGTGTGTTATGCTTAGCCCCCAGCAGAACTATGTTATGTTTCTTCTCATTACTTTAAATCTTCAGTATGTACATACTACTAGTATTTCTTTAATAGAATTTAGCACCCCAATTAAGCACGTACCAGCTTTTTTAATAGTACTATATGCATAATTTGGCGACGAGCGCTCTCTATATGTACCACCTTTTTTTTAATTTCAATTTTTGCTCCATGGCTCAATCCATCGATAATACTACTGTACAAAAGTATACATTTTTTAAAAGGCTAGAGTACTGTTCATCACATATGTAGCCAGTTAAATTCTCAACCTAGAACGACATGCATGCAGTAAACCGATACGGAAGAAGTATAGTAAAAATGAGGTGATTTTACCGAGCGATCGGCGGGGGAGCATCGCCTGTCATGCGGTCCCACGTGTCATGATGTACCAAGGTGATGCGCGTGTCCCTCTTGAGGTAGAAGCAATACTACATGGTTTGAGATGATGGCGAACCGAAGTGTGAAATAATGGTTGCTTCGTCCGTCTGGGAAGGTGCGGCATTGTGATTTGACGTCTCATTGCTTATTACTACTACTGGGCCGGTACGAGTGGGGTGCGTCCCCCCTGCTGTTCTGGACTGTTATTTGGTGCTTGACACGTCGACCCCGTTGCTATATGTCCCACATGTCGGTGACAGGAAGTACAGAATTCATGAAAGGAAGCGTCAACGGAGGAGTATACTACAGAATTCATGAAAGGGAGCGACTTAGTTTTGGAAAAATCTGTTTTTACGGAGTACGTACCCACTAGGGTTTATAGGGCTCATCTAAAAACATTCGTTTTTCTGTTTGATAAGTCTCAATTCTACTATACTAGTAGTACCATTGCATGTTGGGTTTCGAGGTGTGTTAGATTACCCGACGCAAGCAGTGTCAAGAGGAAACTAACCAATGCATGTACAATTCATGCATTCGTTCTAATTAATGCCTCGGTAAACATAACTTCTTGAGAAAAACGAGCGTACTAATTACTTGTGCAAACTATGAAATTAATTCGACCACTCACCGTCTACCTTGGTTGGAGAGATTTTGAAATTGAGCCATAAACTGGAAAGGAGGGAGTAGTAACTTTTGTCTCGATTACTATTTGTGGCCTTGTATAGATGCAAAATGTATTTTTTTATAGTGGCCTTGTATAAGTAAATGGAGGGAGTACTAACCAAAGTAGTACGTAGTAGGGATGAGGAGTAAACGGAGGGAGTAGTAAAATTTTCTCCTCGTGCTGCGAGCCACCGCGCACGTGGGCAAGGGAGCGGGCGTAAAGGCGTACAGTAGTAGTTGTAGTAGTAGTAGTAGTACTCGTAAGCAAGCTTCTCCTCATCCTGCGAGCCACCGCGCCCGTGGGCGGGGGAGACGGCATACTAAGCAAGCTTCTCCTAGTTCTGTGAGTTGACGGGACACATCAAAAGTACTCCAGTGCATAGAGCCTTGCCTCTAAGGTAGGCCCCATATGGTTTGCCTCTTTTTTTAATTTAACATAACGCGTCAAGTCGCAATTTGTTTGTTCACCCATGGTAGATGATCCTCCCTCCACCAAGTGGACAACCAGTACACGTGCCAAATTACCACGTGGGCTGCCTTTTTCATACAGAAATGAGCTCCACCGTGTACCCGCACGGGTGTGGTTGGGAAAGAGACGGGAGTACGTGCGTTGTGCGTGCACCTCTTCTCTTCGTGCATGTCCCCCACCTACGTGTGTGTGTGAGAGAGACATACAAACCTAGACATAATGCGCCGTCCATCCCCATGCCTCCACCCAGTCCGACCACCAATCACCACCACGCCCCACTCCTCCTCACCTTATCTCTCAGCTTTCTGCCTCCACTTTTATATACAAGGGGCCACTATCAAAATTACAATTTGCAGATATACAAGGCCACTAACACTAATCGATGCAATATTAATGGTGTTTGCCTCGTGGTACTAGCAAAGGAGGACATTAACTATCCCTTGCATGCATGTGGGAGTTTAAAAAAAAGCATCTTGATGTTCCGTACAATGCACGGGCATCTTGCTAGTCCATGAAAACAACACATGGCAAAATTCCACGGCAAACGAGGGATTTGAATCTGTTGGGAGAGGCTGTTTGGATCTTGCCTGGGGTAGCCAAATTATTGGTGACCCTTTTGTCCACCGGTGCCTTTGCCACCGATGAACGATGAATGGCTCGGGTGCTCATGCTGTCATGCATCCTCCAACGCACACGTTGGAGACAAGCTCGCACGAGCTGTGTTTTTTTGTCCCACAACACCGCCCGAGCCGCCCGCAGACCGACCGGCGACCCGCAAATTACGCCATCCAACCGTAGCCGCACACATTATGACAGCAACTCAACCAACCAGACGAAATTCACGTAACACGTAGACAAACTGATATTTCATATAAACAACGACGGAAATCATATAAAATACCGGATTTTCATACAAACATGACAGATTTCATTACATTCAAATGAACTACACGGTGCTAGTTCTGGACAGCACAGGTATATAATACATGGCCTAAATGGTCGCCCGCCTATCGATTTGTGTGCCTCATGTCCGGCAGCACCATCAAGAGACTGCCGGGAGCCCCAGAGGTATATGCTTCAGCGCAAAGGACGGCTCGCTTCCCCACTGCCCAACTGACATCATTGGCTGGTGCCGAAGATGATGGTGGCTGGCACCGGTTCGAGTTCATCACCGGCCACTACTTCGCCATGGCCGGCACCGGCTCGAGTTCATTCTAACATTCCCCTCTTCCGTGGAGCCCATGCGGGGTCGATGAAGGTCCTCGCAACAAAAGGATCCGACAAGACACCTGCTGTGTACGCCGGTGTCGCCTTCGTGGTGGCCTTCATGGGACCCAAGTGGCGGCGGCCTCCCGTGTTATACTTCTCCTTGATGATGGTGGCGGACGCGGAGGCGCTGGCCACCGACTCGTCGCTCTCCGCACACCCGGCTTGTGTCGCTACTTGCATGGCGCGTCCGTCGGCATGGGTGTCTTGGCCACAGAAATGGGAGACGCGGTACGAGGCGGTGGCGTGGACGGCAGCAACGACGCCCGTGTGCCACTCCTCGTCGGGCTGGCCTGGAGTGGTGAGTTGCTGAACCGCGCGCCGGCTTGGGGTGGCAACTGGCTCCGTCAGGCGAGGGGAGGGAGGTGGATCAGCAAGCTGCATAGCTCGTATCTGGCGGGCTACCCAGCCGGCTTGGATGCGGAATAACTACTCTTTGTAAGCCATTGTAAGAGTGGACAAAATGGTGGAGGAGATAGGGGAGCGGCGGAGGTGTGCGATTCTTGGCTGGCATTTGGTCTAGCTTAAATAGGAGATTAAATAGACGGCGGACAGGAGGAGCTCAGCCGGCGTTGCGTTTAACGCTGGCCCAGTCATGAACGGACGTGTGTCCAGAGTGGGTTTCTCGGGTTCCACACGAGCGGGTTTCATGGAGATGTTTGAATGCGGCACGGAGGCTTGTTCAGCCGGGCGTGTCGCGAGTGGTGCCCTTGACTCTAACTTAGGACTCCGCGCCGTTCTTCCACTAACGTGTGGGCTCTTTGGGTGCATGGCCTGCATGTCAGTGACCCAACACAGGCAGCGCACAGCAGAGGAACCTTTGGTGGGCCAGGGCGGTCAGAAGCGGGCATTTCATAAACCGATGATTGTTCATTGAGTGTGACGTCATCTTTTTCATGTAGATAAGCCTACTATGTTGATAGCCCGTTCGATACGTTGTGATTCATAAAGACCACTGCAAACATCAACGTTCTGCTTATCACAGATAAGATTGATTAATACCCGTAACAATCCATGTCCTTAACAAAGGGTGCATGCACGTATAGGTTTAGCGTGTGTCTTATGTCGTGTGCTGTGTGCATGCAGGCGTGCGAGTGTTGCATGCGTGCAAGGGTACGTTTCAGTGTTGCAGGCATGGGTGTGTACGTGCGTGTGTTCGTGAGTGCATGCGTACGTGTCAGTGTTGCACGCCAGCATGCATGCGTGTGTACGTGTCAGTGTTGCATGCCTACATGCGTGCATGTCTTGCGTGCGTGCATGTGTACATGCGGGGTGAGGCTACACGTCAGTCGACTGACTTTTTCATCTCTGGTCATTAGATTTTCCAGCCGTTGGATACGAAATCAAGGGCCTCCAGTTTATCATCAAACTCCGCCCCCCCCCCCATGAGCTGCCAGCCACCACCGGTCGAACTGCCAGCCCCCGCCGCCCGTGGCCGGCCCG
>NC_041393.1:336780729-336784499 GCF_002162155.2 Triticum dicoccoides
CCCGCGCGCCGAGCTTTTTCTCCGGGGATACCCACCCCACCGCCCAATGAGCGCCCCCAACCGCCGGTGACTGCAAACCAGAGGTCTCACGACTTTGAATACCCACCGACCACTAATTTATTACCATTTCTGTCCTTCGTATACGCGGCGCTGACGGGTGGGCCCTATGGTAATGTGCGCTGCTGAATGTGGACCGTTTGACTGGTCAATTGATCGTGTTATCAACAAATTATGGAGCTGTATGGTGAGCTAGTGACCGTATGATCACCCTAAAATGTACTCCTATTTTATTAACACAGTACAGACTCAAACTACCATTTCTTTCTTTCATATATGGGCTAATAGGTGGGCCCCACGGTTACGCGCCCCGATGGTATAAAACTAGTTGCACCGTGTGGAACGTTTGACTGGTCAATTGATTGTGTCATCAACAAAATACGGAGTTGTACGGGTGAGCCAGTGACCGTATAATCACGACATGTATTTGTTTAACACGGTACAGACGCAAGGGCTCATATATGCGCGCAAGCACTCACCACTATAAGCACACACACACGAACCCTACCCCTATGAGCACCTTCGAGAGAGTGGGACAGCATATATGATCTTGAGATTTTACGAAGTCACCATAGGTGCCTCGTAGTCGAGTGGAACGTCTCCTCCCACTGAACGTACATCGCCGGAAAATACTACAATTAACACAAGATAAATGCGAGCACCGGAACTTTAACCTTGGTGGGCTCGAGAAACCACTGTCCTCTAACCATCGAACCACATGTTGGTTAGCACGAAAAAATGTATGTGGTGACCGTGATGAGCTTATTCTGAAGTCCAGTGACCATATCGTGCTTTCGCTTCAAATACAATGACCGTAAGTGTCGTCAACAAAATACGGAGCATGCATCAAATGCAAAGTCTGTCAGTGTCATCAACAAAATATGGACACGTATCGTGAGCTAGATACCATTGTACTATTGTATATGCTTATTTTCTTAGTGGCCGATTGCGTGTGTGGTGTGGTGGGCACATCATTTCTAGTTGTGGTGGGTCAACATGAAGACTCATGGGTTGGTTCCATCCTGCGCCACATATAGGTTGGACCGAGACGTGTTATACGAAGACCCATGTGGAGGACTCGGCGTACAACACGAACCTACCAAAGTCGCGGAGGACTCTATCCCCATTGGTGATAAGCCGACGATATATGATTTGTAACCCTAGGTCCTTAGTATGTTATACAAGCTTGGGGGCTAATTCGTCCATAGTATACACACACGCACAATGCCTGGTATTCACGTGTACTTTGTACACACCCCTATCACTAATATACAGTACCAAGAGTAGGCTCTTTCTTTAACTGCAAGGGTCCAATCTGAACTAGCGTAAAACTTTGCCTCGTATTACCATCCAGCCTAACAACCAGGGATATCCTACCGAATGATATGATGAAATCATATCTGCCAACTAGTAAGAGAGAGGTGTGTCGGGGGGGGGCGGGGCAATGTGTGCGAGAGAGGCCTAAAGATAATGTGCGTGCGGGAGACACGTAGGAACATATATGTGCGTATAGAGGGCTAGTAGAGACCGTGCATGTGTATATATGCATGTGAGAGAAATAGTGTTTTCCAACTGAGATTTGTGAAAAGAGTGGTACATAGTAGTCAGAAAGAGAGAGAGAGAGAGAGAGGGAGAGAAACAGAGAGAGCATGTGCGTGAGACACCCCGACACCCTGAGAGAGATTGTGAGCATGTGTGAAAGAGAAATGCGGATGCATATAAAGCGTGAGCACTTATGCGTTAGATAGAGAGATATATAACGCGTTTGTGAGAACGGGGCGAGGCATAGTGCATCTACGTGTAAAAGGCGCTTCTACGCATTAAATTAAAATATAAATGGCATTATTATTTTTGGATGAGATCATGAATTTTGCAAATTGCGTATGGACGAAAATCGGTCTATCAGACACCCATACTCTATTGAATTCTAGCATGTGGATGTGTTTATTTCATATTATCGATCCATAGAGTGAGAGCGGTTTGAAATACAGGCAATGGATGCTTTTGCAATTCATATCTAAACATTAATTAGTGCACTCCATGTTGTTAGTGTGAAGCACTTTATACATTTGTCACTTGCATGGATACATTCCAAATTGCTAGCTACGAAATGGAATACATGTCGAATTCAACATAAAGGGGGTTTCGAGGATTCGAATTCATAGGAAGTGCATTCATCTATTTGAACCCAAGATAATGGCATTTGTAAATCAGATGTAAAAGGGGGCATCAATCTTTATTGTGAGTTTGAATATGCTATATATATTCATACGCATATCTAACTTTTTTTTGCAACCAAGGAGATTATATCTGGAACCATGCATGAACTGAGGTAAGTTGCATATTTTTTAATATATACTCGTGTACAATGTATATTCAAATGTACACCCTCCATCCAAAATAATCGTAGCTTTAGGATTTTCAAGAGTAAAGTTGAAGTTTGACAAATCCTGGAAGTTCAATTCAAGAGAACCAAAAACGTTAATGCTTCTTCTCCCAAATATTGAATGAAGCGCCAAATAGGCCTCTGGTCACCCGAAACCGGGCGAGACTAATGTTTTGGTTGTAGGAAATTACTGTCCTGACTCTGGCCCATGTAGCATATCGGCCCGATGTCCAAAGGTCTAAACCGGGGTAGGTTTGTAACTTCACCATGACGCTAGTCTCAACCGCCTCCGAGAAGCATTCTTACACCGTGGGCGCCTAAACACCCATGCGCTCGGCCGAAATCTACCCCGCCCACATTTGGGACACCTGCCATGACTATCCTACCCCCAACCCGCAATATGTCCAAAATTTTAGATGGGGCAAAGTTTGTAACTTTCCCCAAATTTCAAACAAGCGCGTCTCAAACTGAAACATTGTTCCCCCTTAGTTCCCCGCCTCCCTCCGTTTCCCCATTCGTACTCCGTGGGCACAAAAACACCCTCTCCACCAGCTGCGAAACCCCAGCCTCCTCCTTCGGTCCGTCCTCCACCCCATAGTGGCCAATCCACCGCCGCCCTCCTCCATCATGCCGGAGCCGGTACCCTGACGTCGTCGTCCAACGCAACCGCAACCGCAACGCCCTCAAGGACTTAGCAGTTGAAGCCGAGGCAGAGCTGCCTCCATGACGCCGACACTGACGTGCGCCGTTCGAGAACCACTCCGACCACGCCGTCATGCGCCTCACTGTTGCGGCTCCAATGTCGCAACCGTCCATCGCACCGGAGCTGTTCCCACTACGCCGTCGTTCGCCGCCTCGGATCTGCTTCCTCGCAGCCGACAGATGGCCACCGCACCACACTCAACAACTTGGCCATGGGTTCGTCCAAGGCTGCACCGTCCTCCACAACTTCTGGTTTCCGGCGAACAACAAGAAGATCATTGGAAAAACAGAAGGAGGACACAGCACTGCCGGCAGAAAGAGGTACTCCTCTTCCCTTATTCGTGCAAATCTTACGTATCCGCTCACACCGTATTCATCTCACGAAAGAAACTAGTTGAGCGCTTCTTACTGCATCTTCTTCATGATACTAAATGCACAAGGTTTCCTCCCTTTTACTATTTCACCTTTGCTAGAGGTCAGTAGCCCGCTTGGATTTCAATTCAGGGTCAGTCGAACCGCAATTAAAAGAAGCAGCACCCGCTTAGGCGCGCGGAGCACCTAGTCCGCCTGTTCCCCGAGGAAGCGGCGCATTGGTGTCTATCATAGGGGTGTGGGGCGCAGGAGC
>NC_041393.1:336784736-336816115 GCF_002162155.2 Triticum dicoccoides
GACGGGGCTTGAATGGATGGCCGGGGGGGGGGGAAAGTGCCAAGCACGACGGTGAGGTGAGGTCGAGGGGAGGGCACAGGAAGGGGAGGAATACTGGGACGGTGGTCGCTGGCGTTTCGAGGAAGATCGTCAACACTGACTGGCTGGAGGTAGATGAAGGCTATCTGCCCGTTCTTTGTACATCGGACAATGCAGAAAAAATGGACTGACCTATTTTCTTTGAGTCGACTGTTATTTTCATCGAATCCTGTAGTAATTTAGAGTGCCATGCATGTTGTAGAGCTATCATATGTCTCCCGTCATTTATTTCTCACTGACCTGCTATCTGCTACCTTTACACTATACTAATTGTGCACACACTTCACCCATACTCACACTATTGTTTTTTATGCATGGGTATTTCAGACTCTGATGCCGTGTTGATGAATGCAGAAAAGAAAAGACAGAAGTCGCTCAGTGTAATTCGAAGATAAGCACTAAGCGTTTCAGCGCTATAATGGGTGCAGTGTCAGCAGTTGGAGATAGTAAACGTAGCTCTGCAGTTGATGATCTCAATTGCCACACACAATCATCCCAGGTGCTTGGTTTAACTTCGCGCTGTCAAATGTGGTTGCATGTTGCATATGGTGTCTAGCTTGTATTGCTTCCCATTTGGTTAAATTGCATCTACTTACTTTACACATTATACCTTTGATAATGACATGCCTTCCTATTTTTGATACATACTACATATGTCTATTAACCATGTTCGTACATCAAACTAATGCTCTTTTGTATCCCTCGTCAATCACTTATGATGAGACAGTCACCCGAGTGGGTTACTGTGAGACGCCCTACTCGTTTAAAGAGTGTAGTGTCATCCTCCCCACATGATTCTCAAGAAATAGCAAGGCTAAATGAAGATAGTCAACGTAGCTCTCTAGTTGATCACCGCAATTCCCCCACACCACGATCGCAGGTGCTTGCTCTTACTTGGCAGTGTGATATGTGGTTGCATGTTTCATATGGTGTCTACCTTGTAATGCTTCTAATTAGGGTAAATTGCATCTGCTTAGTTAACACATTATACCTGTGAATATGACATGCCTTCCTATTTTTGGTACATACTACGTCTTTCTATTAACCATGTTCTTACATCAAACTACTTTTCTTGTGTATCCCTCATCAATGCTCCTAATTTGTTAAATTGCATCTCCTTAGCTTACACATTATACATGTGAATATGACACGCCTTCCTATTTTTGGTACATACTACATATGACTATCACACCATGTTCTTACATCAAACTACTGTTCTTGTGTATCCTGCGTCTATCGCTTATGATGAGACAGTCATGCGCGTGGGTTAATATGAGATGCAATACTCTTATAAAGAATGCAATTTCATCCTCTCCACATGATTCTCAAGAAACAGCAAGCCTAAATGAAGATACTAAACGTAGCTCTGTACCTGAAGACCGCACTTCCCCTACACCACCATCACAGGTGCTTGCTCTAACTTCCCAGTGTGATATGTGGTTGCATGTTGCATATGGTGTCTAGCTTGTAATGCTTCTAATTAGGGTAAATTGCATCTGCTTAGTTTACACACTATACCTGTGAATATGACATGCCTTCCTATTTTTGGTACACACTACATCTATGTGTTAACCTTGTTCTTACACGAAATTACCTCTCTTCTGTATCCTGCATCAATCACTTACGATGAGTCACCTTTATTCGTTGCATATTGCATATTATTTCTAGCCTGTTGCCATGTATTGCTTCAAATTTGGTCAAATACATTTGTTAGGGCACCCTTTTAATTTGGCAGAGTGATATTGGTTTCATCTTTCATATGGTCTCTAGCTTGCATCGATTCTAACAAGTTCAAGCACCTTGTGCTTAGTTTACACTTTATACATCATACATGTCAATATGTCACACCGTCCTGTTTTTCATACATATTCCAGCCTCCTATCATGCGGCTGCCTTACATGAAAGTAGTGTTCGTCAGTATCATGCATCAATGAGTTTTGAAGAGCAAATTTTACTCCTTTTTCTTGTGGGTTTGACTTGACAAGGCAAAATCAAGAAAGTGGAAGGAAAAGAGTAAGGAAGGCGATGATGGTGGTCCTCTGCAGCAACGTAAACGGAGCATTTGTACCGATTCTCCTTGTACTGATAGTGCATTACAAGGTCCAAGTCTCCGCTCCCCTACTCCACCATCCAAGGTGCTTGCTTAGCTTACACATGATACATGTGAATATGACACGCTTTCCTATTTTTGCTACATACTATATCTGTCTATCACACCATGTTCTTACATGAAACTACTGTTCTTGTGTATCCTGCATCAGTCACTTATGATGGGACACCTTTAAGTTGGCAGTGTGATATTGGTTTGCGTCTTCAATATGATTTCTAGCATGTATTGCTTCTAGTTTGATGAACGCCACCTATGACGAGACAGTTTTAACTTGGCAGAGTGATATTGATTGCACCTTCCATGTGGTGTGTTGCAGTGTTTCTAATTTGTTGAAGTGCCTTCTGCTTGGTTACCACATCATAGGTGTGAATATGTCAAGCCGTCCATTTTTCGTACATATTCCATCCTCATATCATGACTTTGCCTTTCATCAGAGTAGTGTTCATCAGTATCATGCATGAATGAGTTCTGAAGAGCGAATGATATTCCTTTTTCTTGTCGGTATGACCTCACCATGCAAAATCAATAAAGCTGAAGGAAATTGGCAAGGCATTGGATGATGGTGGTCCTTCTGAGCAACTGAAATGGAGGTTCTCTATAGATTCTACTCCGCCATCCTCCCAACAAGATTCGCAAGACAACGCAAGGCTAGACAGTCAACGTAGCTATGTAGATGATGAGCACATCTCCCCTACTCCACCATCACAGGTGCTTGCTCTAACTTGGCACTATTATATGTGGTTGCATGTTGCGTATGATGTCTAGCTTGTATTGCTTCTAACTTTGTTGAATTGCATCTGCTTACTTTACACATAATGCCTGTGAATATGACACGTGTTCCTGTTTCTATATCAGACTACTATTCTTGCATATCCCACATCAGTCACTTATGATAAGGCACCTTTAAGTCGCCACTGTGATATTGGTTGTGTATTGCATATGATTTCTAGCATGTTTTGCTTCTAATTTGTTGAAACGCCATACAGTTTGAACTTGGCAGAGTGATATTGGTTGCATCTTTCATATGGTGTCTGGCTTGCAGTGCTTCTAATTTGTTCAAATGCCTTCTGCTTAGTTACCACATCATAGGTGTGAATATGTCACACCATCCTGTTTTTCATACATATTCCATCCTTGCATCATGTGGTTGCCTTTCATCCGTGTAGTATTCGTCAGTATCGTGCATGAATGGGTTCTGAAGAGCGAATTTTATTCCTTTTTCTTATCGGTTTGACTTCACAATGCAAAATCATTACAGCTGAAGGAAATTAGTCCGACATTGGATGATGGTGGTCCTTCGGAGCAACTCAAACAGGGGGTCTCTATAGATTCTACTCCCCCATCCTCCCAACAAGATTCGCAAGACAACACAAGGCTGGACAGTCAACGTAGCTGTGTAGATGATGAGCACATCTCCCCTACTCCACCATCACAGGTGCTTGCTCTAACTTGACACTATTATATGTGGTTGCATGTTGCGTATGATGTCTAGCTTGTATTGCTTCTAACTTGAATTGCATCTGCTTACTTTACACATAATGCCTGTGAATATGACACATGTTCCTGTTTCTAGAACATACGTGTACATGATGAGCACATCTCCCCTACTCCACCATCACAGGTGCTTGCTCTTACTTGGAACTGTTATATGTGGTTGCGTTTTTCGTATGATGTCTAGTTTGTATTGCTTCTGATTATGTTGAATTGCATCTGCGTAGCTTACAACTTATACCTGCAACGATCACTTACCCATAAGACACATTTAACTTGGGACTGTGATGTAGGTTGCATCTTGCATTGTCTTCTAGCTTGTACTGCTTCTAATTTCTTGAAATGGAACTTACGACGAGACACTTTTTACCTGATAGAGTGATATTGGTTGCATGTTCATATGGTGCCTAGCTTTCATTTCTTCTAATTTTGTTGAAATGCCTTCCGCTTACTGTTTTTTCATACATATTCCATCCTCCTATCGTACATGTGAATATGAAATGTTTTCTTTTTTTTGTATATATTCCATCCTCCTATCCCGCGCTTGCCTTACATCAAAGTAGTGTTCATCTGTATCATGCATCAACCAGTTATGCAGAGCTAATTTTATTCATCTTCTTGTGGTTTTGACTTCATAAGGCAATATCAAAAAATAGGAAGGAAAAGAGTAAGTTAGGGGATGTTGGTGGTCCTCCGCACCGACGCAAACAGAGACTCTCTAGATTTGCCCCTGCTAATGCTAATGAAGTTGAAGTCCCAAGTCTACATGATGAGTTCATATCCCATACTCCACAATCGCAGGTGCTTTCTCTAAGTTGACAGTGTGATAATTGGTTTCATGTTGCATATGTTGTCTAGCCTGTATTTCTTCTATTTTGATTAAATTGTACCTGCTGAGTTTATACGTTATACATGTGCATATGACATGGCTTTCTGTGTCTAGAATACACTGCATCTATCTATCATACCATGTTCTTACATTAAAGTACTGCTGTTGTGTATCCCGCATCAGTCACTCGTGATTGGACGCTTTCAACATGGCAGTTTGATAGTGGTTGCATCTTGCATTGATTTCTATGTTGTACTGCTTCTAATTTTTCGAATTGGCACTTATGACAAGACACTTTTAACGTGGCAGAGTAATATTGGTTGCATCTTTAATATGGTGTCTAGCTTGCATTACTTCTATTTTCATGAAAATCCTTCTGCTTAGTTTGCACATCGTAGCTGTGAATATGTCATGCCGTCCTGTTTTTCTTACATATTCCATCCTCATAGGGTTGTCTTACATCAAATTATTGCTTGTCTGTATCATGCATCAATGAGTTCTAAAGAGTGATTTTATTCTTTTGTGTTGTGGGTACAGCTTGACATGGCAAAGTCAAAAAAGAGCAAGGAAAATAATATAGTAGGGAGTGCTGTTACTCGTCGGGCGAAACGGAAAAGGTTCTGTCATCGAGATTCTGCTGGTACTTATACTGCAGTAGAAGGTCCAAGTCCACCGGCTAAATCTACAAACACAGTATCACCTGCTCCACCAGCTAGAGCATCCGCTTCAACTGTACCAGCATCTCAACCAGTTACTCGTTCGTTTGCTCCGGAACTGGCCAGTTCCCAAGCAGCCTTCACACCTAACACTATTTCCGAAGCACTGCTGACACAACAGGACTTGGCAAGATCAGATGAACCTCATGAGCATCAACACCAAGACGGTACCTGACCGAGTCAAGTTGCAGTTGCATGCTCCTTTATATGTACTCCCACAGTTTGATGTACACTAACACTTTCCATATTCTTTGTTGAACTAGCACCACGGCGCAAGCGGAAACAGACATCAGGGATAATGCTTGACAGATTAACAAAATCTAAAGGAGGAAGAATGGAGATCCATTTTGAGGCAGGTTTAAAAAGGCCACGTGATGCTACAGAGTCAGCCAAGTTAGTATCAGAGGCAGCCGTTGCCGTTAGGTGTCATGCACGTATCTTCCCAACGTGGATCCAGTACAGGAATGAGAAAGACAATACCCAGTTTGACACCTTCCTTGACCATTTATCCGTAAGTAATGTTATTCATCGCAATTAGTAATATTGTCTTGCTCTGTCCCATACTTTCTAGCTTCCTCCTAATAAGACTCACATTCTTTTTTCAACAGATGAGGTTCAAGTTGGATCCGAAAGATGATGCAACTAAACAAGCATGCACTCATGTTTTTCAGTCTGCTCTGCGACAGTATCGGTACCACCTTAGAAAATCTTACTTTGAAGGCATGGATAACAATGAAATCGCCCAAACATCTCGTGGAATATATTACAGATGAAGACTGGACAGCCCTCGTTAAAAACTGGTCTGATCCAAAGTATCAGGTAGGCTACATGTATTTGATGAGACCACATATTGAACTTGTATTTATTTATGTGCCTTACAAGTGTATCTTCTTCTAGGCTAACTGTTTGAAGAACAAAACCAACCGTTCTAATGTGAAATTCCAACAGACAACAGGATCTCGTAGCTATATTGCACACTGCGAGACTCTTGTAAATAGCTGCTACTTCCTTCTTTTTTTTGTGCCATATTATCGTATCTATATTGACTTGTTCCAAATATAGAGGAAAGCCCGTGCGGACCAAAAAGAACCTGAACCGAATACAGTGCAAATCTTCAAGGATTGCCACACCACCAAGATGAAGGGCATGAGCACACCAGTTCAAGCCGCTGTTGTATGTCCTTACTTCTCCTGCCTTGAACTGATTGGTACTGTGATGTGTTCATTTAACTACTTGGTTTGCAACCAATGTCCGTTACTCTGTTCACTTTTATACATAGTTGTCTTAACGTATCATTTCACCTTACATGGTTTAAAAGAGATGAAGTATATTCTTTTGGTCTTGATCTGTAATCTAGTTGTTATGTTCACGTGCGCACACAATGATAAAATAGGCTATTTGTTTTATATTTGTTTGCCCATGATATGAATGATGTCATACTATGTTCATCCTAATTTAAACCATGTCTCTTTATCCTTAGATGTCAATGAATGTGAGGAAATAGACGATACAGTAGGCATGCTACATGGACATATCTTCCGAAAGTGATTTTATTATGTAGTTGGCACTACAATACATGCTAATGTATTACAGTAGTTCACCAAAATAAGTTATGTATAAATGTTTAACCTACTTTGTTTGTTTTTGTCTCATTAGTAACTTATCTGGTACACTAATCTACAAGTTCAAACTTTCAGGAAGCTATGGAACAAATGATTAAACAGTCACAACCACCTGAAGGTGACGAGGCTACTACAGGCACAATGTCACCTCTTGCTGCAGTGCGTCAGTATATCTCCACTAACAGTGCAAAAAGCACCTTCCTGCGTAATTCTGGGTTGGTTGTCAAGGTAACCTCGTCCAAATTGCCTACTGAACAAAATCTTCCTGCTAGACAGAGTGATATATCTGTGCTCCAAACACATGTCTAATCCCTAATGGGCGTTGTTTCGGAAACAAGAATAGTGGTTGAGAAATGTCGTCAAGATATGAATGGTTTTGAAACCAGACTATCAGACATTCGCTTCGTTGTTCAAGAGCAATGGCGGAAAAAAAGTTGGAGATTGTGCTGCTCCATCAGATTCTACAGCCTGAAACATTAGCACTCAGGTCAAATGATCTGTGCTTCTATACATCTGATGGTGCTTTTATCTAGAAGGACTATAAACTTTATGCCAACAGGCCTTTTGTTGTATGGTTGGAATTTACTTTGTTGTGATACAACATTTATGATGCTGCCCCAGGCTGCAGTAATTACGACGCTATTTTTGTATAGTGTAGGTTTATCTTAGTAATGTATTCGGCCGAAAGCTTCGTAGGAGCCCAACATGCCAACATTCGTTGGGCCCATTCCAATTGGGCTAAAAACGATTACGGGACGAAATTGGCATGTATCCCACTAAAAATATCTGGGCCTAAATCAGCATAAGCTTTCATATTTTTCTGGTAGGCTTGTGCCCATAGTGGGCCTTTAACAGGCCTAAACATAATTTGGGCCCTCAGTAAAAATAGGCCATTTACAGGTGTAAATATCTCGAGCCCATAAAAACATGGGCCTTTAATAGACCGAAAGTGAGATTGGGCCCTGATTGTGCCAAATAACCCACTGGACTTTGCAGGCCGAAATGGTGGCCCATTTACGACGCGGATCTTTGATAGGCCGAAATTTGGACGGGTCGTAAATGCGCCGACCTAATACACGGTCCTTTAATAGGCCGGTACTTTGGTCGGGCTAGATTATCGTCATTTTTATATGGGCCGTTAATGGGGCCGATATGACGTTGGGCCACATATGGCCCATGGTTTACGTCCGGCGTTAACAGGCCGAAAATGACAACAGGCCAAAAGTGGCCCAAATCTATAGTGGGCCTCTAACAGGCCGAATGTCAGACATGGCCGAATATGACCCAAATCCTTCACGGTTGTTTATGGGCCGAAAGTTTTGATGGCCTGTAAATGGGCCCAAATGAAGCCGGACCTTTAACAGGCCGGAAATACATCGGGCCGTGATTCGGCCCAATTACTTAGCAGACTATTAACGGGCCAGAAGTGACCATGGGCCGCGTTGATGATAAGTTTAGGACAGGCCGTTGATGGGCCGATTTGATAGAGAATGTTGGGCCTTTAGCTGGGCCGGCCCATTATGGTCTGCAGAATCTTGTGGGCCTTTAGCTGGGCCAGCCCATCGTGGTCCGCAAAAATTTGTGGGCCTTTAGCTGGGCTAGCCCATTATGGTCTGCAAAATCTTGTGGGCCTTTAGCTGGGCCGGCCCATTATGGTCCGCTAAATTTTGTGGGCCTTTAGCTGGGCCAGCCCATTATGGTCCGCTCAATCCTATGGGCCTTCGGTTGGGCCGGCCCATTTAAACTTTGTGGGCCACTGTTGGGCCAGTCCACGTGTCAACATATCATAGGCCCACTCGACCGTTGGAAGAGTGACACCTGTGCCAACGCGGAGCTGACGCGTGGATCCGTCAGCCAATGAGAATTTTACACGTGGAAAATCGGCATTGGTCGTGGCTGTTAACGGGTTATCGGATCCAATATCCGACCTGATAGCTTAACAGCGTTCCGTTATGGTGGATGCCACGTGTCGGTCACCCTTGACGAAAGAACTTCTGTGATGCGCAATTTATCGTCATGGAAGTGGACACTTCCGTGATGATAATTTTGGTAATGTCATGGAACACTTCTACAACAGCACAGGTATGACTATCTTGATTCTGTCATAAAATCATCATGGATGTACATGCATGACAAAAAACGCGACCTACTGTGACAAACACGTATCATCACGGAAGTGTATTTTTTGTAGTGATACCCATGGGATAGTAGGCTGTGTGAAGCTTTACCATAGTCGTTGGAATCAAACTGTTGAATTGACTTTGGGTCTGACTTGATAGGCTGAGATATTCGATGCTGATAAATCTGAGCACATGCTGTTGGCTGAGCGGGTTGTCTGGATATGGGGTCCTTACCAAAATTGAGTAGACTCTGCAGGTGAATATTCATGGTGATCAATACTGACTCAGACTATCCGGGGTATCTACACCATGTGGGTCATGCAACAATTTTCATACATGTATCATCGATCTTTGCTCCTTCATTCTTGTTTTCTTGTCTGGGTCCTTGGTTGAAAGAGCTTGGTCATACTTCGTGTGACCATAGGTATTGTCGGGTGCAATATTTCGGCAATCATAACTTATCCTTGTTCATGTACCGTAGGAACTATACCGGGTTCACATGTGCTTGCATCTAACTCATTTTTGATGTAAAGCATACCAAGTGGTGACGAATGATATCACCGGGTCGGGTATGAGGAATCTAGCCTAACTGAGTACTGACAAAATTTGCTATCCCATGTTGTATTTCTCCAAAATTTGTTGGTTCTTGCATCACCAACTGAGGTGTATAACTGACTTTCTTATTCTTGCATGACTCGTGAGATTGTCGGATCCTTATATTGACTTCATCATCATACCGGTGACTTGCAAGAATTTGGCAGCATGCTCCCAATATGAGAATTGGATTCCTAAGGCAGACTTGGGTTCTGATTGATTCTTGCTTTTGACTAGACTATTGTGGATCTGATTCTTGGGATTCACTGCCATAGGCTATCAATTCACAGTGTAATATCTTGCACCAATGCCGTACTGAGGGAGATTGGATGACTTATGCTAGAAGCAATCAGACTATCTTGCTGAGGAGGACGAAGTATCGTGCTTCAGAAGCTCCCCCCCCCTAAAGAATTTGCTGGGAAAGACTTGGTACCTTATGCCGAAAGCTTTTACGGTTGCTTACTGAAGAAGATAGGGTAACTTGCATGGGAATTCAGCCATGTATCATACTGTGGAATCATGCCTTGGAAGCTTCTCTGGTAGCTTTCGAGGGAAGACTGGGTTGCTTAAACCAGAAGCTTCTCATTGTGATATGCGGGCCGATTACCACATATATCTACCATCTTAATATTTCTGTTGTTGATTTCTTGTATGAAACGGGGTTTTGCTGGACTATCCTCCCTTCTAAGTATTAAATACATGCCATATTTTTGCTTGCTTCTGGTATATCATGTTTCCAAAATCATCCTCAACAAAGAATCAAACCTTGCATCTGACCCATACCTTTGACTGATAATATTCTGTCAATCTTGCTCACAACTTATATTCTTGCTGATTTGATCATTACTGCCATGAGGGGGCATACTGAGCCAAACTTGATTATCCGTATCATGATCAGATATCCCCGAGTCTCAATGCAGTCGGCTGAGAATTCGATACTGTTGTGGGGAGTGCACACTAATGCAAACTTAATGCTGATAGTCACCCTAGATTATCATTTGCATTCAGATGGGATGTTCCCAATTTCACTGGAATGCTGATAATTCCATTCTGTTTAGCTGGGTTTCCAAATATATGCATTCCCTACTGACTCTTCGGGTCTGGTGTCGGTTGACGAGCAGCTTTAATAAGGAAAAAAATATGTAACACCGAAGGCCCAAAGAAAGAAGCAAAAGAAACGACGAAGACAAAAGCACACAAGCATAGTAATAATATGAATAATCAGACAGCATCACATATTACTGTTACTCACACAATAATATGCATGCACACCTAGGCACACAAATCTTGTGGAAACTCCGGTATTACGGTCTAATATGATGTGGCGGTGTGCACAAACGTGAATCTGTGTGTGGAAGGAGTTGGCGTAACCAAAGCTACACCAAGTGTTGGCTGAACACCGGTTACATCTGGATAGATACGGAGACGAGGACGGCCTCGGTGATCAAGTAGCGAGATGCAACAGCCACGAACACATCATCATCAAGCGTACGAATGGGAATCGTACATGTCCAAAGAATAAATGATAGGGTAGGATAGCGATGGAAAAGCAAGGCTTGCTGGCATTGCCCTTTTTTGATAACCAAGATCAGTAAGGGTTGCCAATGGGACGAGATGGATGGCACTATTCGAGATAGAAACAAATATACGAAACAATATGGGTAGGTGGCAGAAAGATATCAACGCGATACCTGAGCATAACTCCTGCAAATGGTGTGTGGAACACTCGATATGAGGGCATCACTCTACTGGGACAGAGATGATGCCAAACACCAAAGAGCAGTCATGCTAAGGAGGGTGCAGGTAGGGGATCGAAACTGATGCCACCTACACTCACAAGATTAACCGTTAGTGACAAGATAATGAGTCTATATGCGTGCTATGAAACACAAATGCAACAATCAAGTGCAACAAACTAACTAGGGTCTATACTACTATTTTCTAACGGTCGCATGGGCTAGGGTGTCCTACAGCCAGACCTGCTCTGATACCAAGCCTTGTGGCACCCTGGCTCAGAGAAACCAGAACGCCCCGTATTCCAGCCTAGAGATCAAGAAGAAGTCCTCGAGAATACGACACTGCTTAGCATATAACAAATCAGCTCTTTATTACAATCTATATTGGGTACAAGGATATTACATTAGCACGGCGACACTACGCCTGCCACAGTTGCTCTATGCAAGTAGCAGAACAACACGAAGCAACAAAATAACTCTAGTAGCAGAACAATGGCGATAGTGATGAAGTCCACTCCGCAAGGACTCTGGCTGGAACGCTCATCCTAGCTTGCAAACATGGGATCCACGGCAAACAAGCAATCAAATCCGGCATGACCTGCAAACTGGCATGACATGCTAGGTCAATACATTGAATGTACTTGCAAGCTCACAGCAACCAAGAGCAATCAAGATAAACAACAACATGGCAATTACATGTTAATAATGATTAACATGATATCATCAGAATAACATGGCATGAACAACATGAACATGATACAGCTAGAACAATATAAGCATGGCATCAACATACGAACATAATGATTCGACATGCAACATGGTGACACTATCATGCACCACCTTCCTCTGCTCGAGTTACCTCGTAACCCTCACACACATCACTTTCTACCGCGAACATCACACGATCATCTTAGGATCCAATCAAGCTTGGTATAAACAATACCGTAGTAATCATTACATGACCACAAGGAGCTTGACCTTCACTCGTGATTCTCGCCTAACTCCACAAATATCCAACAACTCGATATCCTCGATACCACGGTGATCCTCTCACGAATCACATAAAGATCAACCAACTTCGGTATCCATGATATGTCAATGATCCTCTCTCGATCACAACCAACCTCTTTCTCATCGAACCAGGGTTGTTATTAATCAAGTTATCATTATTACTGTTGACCCATGGTGTGACAAACTATGAACTGGGACCTTGTCCGCGGGCGCGGCTATCAATAGATTTAACACACACTCTGCAGAGGTTATTACACTGTACCCACACCACGGAACCCATGGCCTCGCACTCCAATTCTGGTGGACCAATGGTGTTCCGATAAATCTGCTCTACTGCCATCACACTTTCCCGGCCACTCCGACTAACTCCCCATTGGGCTAAGTCATGGGTGGCCCCGTGCCTGCCAAAGGCATCAATAGCCACCGTCGTGGAAAAACATAAATGGTCCCAAACAGGGACATGAGCTCAAAAACAAACAACAACGGGCACACAAGGCTTATGCCATCCTACCCGGCCAAGGTAGCACCCGCGCATAACCTTCCGTCGTTGGAAGCGCAGGCGAGAGGCATAATAATAGATCCAGTTAGGACCTTCCAATAAGAGGCAAATGTGGTTGCACTAGTCAACTAGATATGGTGGCACCATGACCCAGCCAATAGTTGTTCAAGTTCATTATTATCCAGTTAAACTTGAATGCAATAAGCTGAGTCATAGCAGATGAACAAGATGCAACTATGATGCATGAGCATGATATCAACATAAGCATGGCTGTGCAACATCACTTCTTAACATATCAACAACAATAAATCATATATTCGACTGAGCATGGCATACCGACTAGCATGAACATCACAAATACACTACTCAGAAACATAGCAGGACCACGAGCATCAACAATAAATACCATGCAAGAACATATCAAGCATTTTACCACGTAACCATATAACCAACTAGATGCAAAGAAACATGCATATCAACGTTACTTGGTAACCAACAATAGTCATGCAACGAAGAACATTACCAATACCAATAGGTACTACTACCAAGAATGAAAGACAAAAGAAATACTAGCAACTATTACATGATAACCAGATGCATCGAAACATAGCACGAAAGTGAACATGAAACTCAAAGCATCACTGAAACCACGACAATAGTAGCAAAACCAGCAAACATTTATTTAATATTCAAGTTGAAAACCACGGCTACTATGACTATCATGCAAGTTGGTGTTGTGGCTTGCCTGGGGATGAAGGATACACCACAGAGAAGTGTGGAAGGATCGCGGAAAGATTCAACGGAAACAGTTCTCTCCCGGAGGGGCTGTTTACGGGCAAGGGCAAAAAGGTCATTTTCAGAATGTCAAACCATAGTGAAAATGATAGGAACGGAATAGGCTCGATGAGACAAAGATGTGGGCGTTGAATTCACCTCAATCGAAGTTACGAGTGAAAAGTTGTGGCCATTCACTTTTTAGGCAGAAAATCAACTAAAGCATTGAACGTTCACAAAATAATCACTTCGGCCGGCTGAGCTGAAAAAGAGAAAGTGTATTCTCAGAAATACATGTTCGGAACGGAGAGAACGTACTTTTAGCTGAAGCAAAACCAAAGTATGCCTTCAGAAGTTGAAAACAAAATCTCAGAAAAGCCGTTTCCACTTATCTGATGTGGCGGGGGCGGGGCCTATGCATGTGTGGCTCACAGGTGGGTCCCACCTTATCCACTTCTCTCTCCTCCCTTCTCTTCTTCCTCTCTCCTCCTCCCCAATCAGAATAGGGTAGAGGCGAGGCCGCACGCTCCGGCAAGGCACCCGGGCAGCTCCGGCCATCTCCCGCACCGTGCAGCACACCAGCGCGCTCAGGGAAACCAACCGCACCCGCCTAGAGCATTCACACACCGCGGGGAGGACAGCGTCGAGCAGAGCCATGGCTGCAGCGGACGGCAGCTCCAGGCGACGATGGGTGAGGGAGTCCTGGACTAGGGGGTGTCCGGATAGCCGAACTATCATCATTGGCCGGACTCCAAGACTATGAAGATAGAAGATTGAAGACTTCGTCCCGTGTCCGGATGGGACTTTCCTTGGCATGGAAGGCAAGCTTGGCGATACGGATATGTGGATCTCCTACCATTGTAACCGACTCTGTGTAACCCTAGCCCTTTCCAGTGTCTATATAAATCGGAGGGTTTTAGTCCGTAGGACGAACAACAATCATACCATAGGCTAGCTTCTAGGGTTTAGCCTCCTTGATCTCGTGGTAGATCTACTCTTGTACTACCCATATCATCAAGCAAGAGTAGGGTTTTACCTCCACCGAGAGGGCCCGAACCTGGGTAAAAACATCGTGTCCCTTGTCTCCTGTTACCATCCGCCTAGATGCACAGTTCGGGACCCCCTACCCGAGATCCGCCGGTTTTGACACCGACATTGGTGCTTTCATTAAGAGTTCCTCTGTGCCGTCGCAATCCGGAAAGATGCCTCGTCCCGTCTTTAAAGACGGCACCGTGGCCAAAGGAGCTATGGCCATCGGCCAAACTATCGGGCTAGGCGGTTTTCTTATGAACGCCTATTCGGCCGCCGCGCCGGGTCATCAAAAGCGATCTTCACGTCAACTCGGAACTTGCCGACCAGCTAGATCCAATGGAGCTCTCCTCCGTAAACGAGCTCTTGGATTGCATCGCCGCCATGGGAGTCACTACAGACTACGATCAGATTGGGCCTAAAACCGATCTGAGAGAGATTAACTCTCCCCGAGCTACCCACCACGTTGTTGTGGTGGATGAACAGCACGGCGACTCTTCTTCTACATTAAGGACAAGCTATGTCCGAATTCCCGACCCCTCCATGCCGGATTCCCGCGGAGGGACGGACGTCAATCAAGCACTAAACCTAAAGTCAGGCAGCAGGCCAGATTCGTTGGACAACATCCAACAACCCAAGCTTCCAAGTTCAGAAGCTTTTCGGGCCTTGAGTCTTAGATTGGACGGGGTTCTGAATTTAATTCCACCCGCCCACCCAAACACAAGCGATTTATCCCGAATCTGGCAAGAGCCTGCTGAAACAGTACACCATTACTGGGCCAGATTCCTCCTGGTTATGGAAAGGATAAAGGACTGCTCTGAGGAAAGCGCAATCTCAATTTTCCGCAATAATTGCACGGACAAGGGAATCATGAACGCCGTAAGTCGTCGTGAAATTACACGCTTCGCTGACTTGACGTCCATAGTACGAAAGTACTGTGCGATGGAGAGTGTCCGGAAAACCGAAACTAAATTTTTGGACAATCCGGCTCCGAACACAACCCTAGTCCAAAATAAAAGGGTGCATCATATTCAGGCACCTGGGTTAAAAACCAAAAAGCAAAAACCCCCTAAAGGGCATGGAACCGTATTGGAGGGATGACTCAGCGGACCCTGCAAAATCCATAGTACAGAGGGCGCCACTCCAACACATAGCCTTCGAGCATGTTGGATACTACGGCAGGTGGCCAAAAGTGGCGAAGAGCTTCTAGCCCCACAGAACCAGCCCAGCAGTACCAGTATGGTATTAACAGTGTTCGAGACTTTCGCATCAAATAATATGCGGAAACGAACACTCCACAGCCTCACTGAAGTCTACCAAGTAGCAACAATAAATCCATGGAACGACAGGGCTATCACCTTTAACGCCAGTGATGAACCTAAATTCCGAACAGCCTGAGCACCAGCCGCATTGGTCCTCAGTCCAATAGTGGACGGCTTTCGCCTTACTAAGGTACTCATGGATGGCAGCAGCGGATTAAACCTCATTTACGAAGAAACCCTTCGAAAAATGGAATTAGGCTGGAGCCGCATTGAGCGAAGCAGCACAACCTTCGGAGGAATAATCCCTAGTCGAGAAGCATGCTGCACAGGAAAAATCACACTGGATGTGGTGTTCGGCTCGCCGGACAACTACAGGTCCGAGGAGGTCACGTTCCATGTGGCCCCGTTCAGCAGCGGATATCACGCTTTATTACGACGAGAGGCATTCACAATTTTTCAAGCTATACCCCATTACGGGTACATGAAGCTCAAAATGCCCGGGCCCAACGGAATCATCACCCTTGCTAGTAATCCGGACGTAGCGCTTCGAGCCGAAAATAAGACGGCCGCACTAGCCCTAGAGGCGCTATCTGAAGCCCTAGCGTCCAAGGAACTCACAGTGCTGTGCTCCACGGTGAACAGGGACGACGTCATACTTGACAAAAGATCCAAGTCCACCTCTTTTAAGCCAGCTGACGAAATAGTCAAATTCCAAGTCCATCCAACGGACCCTACAAAGACGGCCTCCATTGGGGCACAATTAAACCCTGATGTAGACGCCGCACTACGAGAATTCCTATGGGAAAATTGGGACATTTTTGCCTGGCACTCTTCAGACATGCCAGGAATCCCATGCCGGCTGGCAGAGCACAGCCTAAATATCCTAAAAGGATTCAAGCCACCCAAACAGGCTCTTCGGTGATTTTCCGAATCCAAAAGACAAGCAATGGGAGAGGAGCTAGCCAAACTATTAGAAGCCGGATTCATCAGAGATATAAAACATCCGGACTGGCTAGCAAATCTGGTAATGGTACCAAAGAAGGACAAATCCTGGCGCCTGTGTGTCGATTTCAAGGACCTCAACAAGGCTTGCCCAAAGGATCCCTTCCCCCTCCCCCGCATCAATCAAATTATCGACGCTACCGCAGGGCACGATTCATTGTGCTTCCTCGACGCATACTCCGGCTACCATCAAATCAAGATGGCGGAGCCAGACCAAGCCGCAACGGCATTCATTACTCCATACGGACCATTCTGCTTCAACACAATGCCCTTCGGGCTCAAAAATGCTGGTGCAACATATCAGCACATGTTTCAGACATGTCTGACAAACCAGATCGACAAAACAGTGGAGGCATACGTAGACGATGTGGTCGTCAAATCCAAACACGTCGAAACTCTAGTAGATGACCTGAGGCTCACATTCGACAATCTCCGAGCATATGACATTAAGCTCAACCCGGAAAATGCGTTTTCGGCGTACCAGCCGGAAAGCTCTTGGGCTTCATTGTATCCGGTAGAGGAATTGAAGCAAACCCAGCCAAGATCCGAGCTCTGTCACAATTGGATATCCCAAAACACCTCAAGAAAATACAAAAATTGACTGCATGCGTGGCGGCTCTAAGCCGCTTCATCTCCCGCTTAGGAGAAAAGGCATTACCCCTTTATCGCCTCCTGTGGCGCACCGAACACTTCGAGTGGACAGATGCCACCACAGCCGGACTCGAAGAAATAAAGGCCATATTGGCAACAAATTTGGTCCTGGCCGCGCCCAACCTGGGTGAACCAATGTTATTATACATCGCGGCAACACATCAAGTTGTAAGCGCGGTGCTCGTCGTCGAACGAGAAACGGACGAACACAAGTTCCCTCTTCAAAAACCAGTGTACTATGTATCCACTGTCCTACTCCATGCAAGTCCCGGTATCCACATTATCAAAAGATAGCGTACGCAGTGTTCATGGCATCCCGGAAGCTGCGACACTACTTTCAAGAGTGTTCGATAACAGTAGCCTCCGAAGTACCTCTCGATGACATTATAAACAACCGTGACGTGACTGGCAGGATTGCAAAATGGGCCATTGAGCTCCTACCATTCGACATAACCTGTAAACCACGGCGAGCTATCAAGTCGCAAGTTTTGGCCGACTTCATCGCAGAATGGACTGAAGCCGAACTCCCTAAAGAGTACACCGCATACTCTAATTGGATCATGCACTTTGACGGCTCGAAAATGTTGGCCGGCCTGGGGGCTGGCGTCGTCCTGACGTCCCCAACCGGAGACATAGTCCAATACGTACTCCAGATAATGTACACAGACTCCAACAACGCAGCCGAATACGAGGCCCTTCTACATGGCCTCCGGATGGCGGTCTCCATGGGAATTAAACGCCTAGAGGTGCGAGGGGATTCGAACCTTGCGATATCCCAAATAAATGGAGACTTCGACGCCAAGGATCCGAAAATGGCAGCTTACCGTAACGCCGTTCTGAAAATGTCAGCTCAGTTTGAAGGGCTCGAATTTCACCATATAGCCCCGGATAATAATCAAGCGGCAGACGTATTGGCACGCATCGATGCAAAGCACGATGCCGTCCATCCCAACATCTTCCTAGAACGGCTTTTCAAGCCATCCGTACTATGGGAAGGGGAGTCCGAAAACAACAATCCGGACCCAACCGCACCACCCGACACCGCACACTCTGACACAATCGGTGGTTCTGCCAATGAAATAACACCTTCAACCCATGAAATAATGGCAGACATTGCCCCGTGGACGGAACCATTCCTAGCCTACTTAACCAGGCAGGAACTTCCCGAAGACCAAAACGAGGCCCGCTGCATAATACGGCGATCTAAAGCCTACAAGGTCCATGAGGGAGAGCTTTATAAGAAAAGCACAACCTGAGTCCTTCATAGGTGCATCTCCGAAGAGGAAGGGCGAAATCTTCTGGCTGAAATTCACGCCGGACTCAGTGGGCACCACGCCGCAGCCCGGGCCCTGGTAGGCAAGGCCTTCCAAACAAGATTTTATTGGCTGACGGCCCGGGCAGATGCTCAAGACTTAGTCCAATGATGCGTCGGTTGCCAGCTCTTTGCTAATCAAAGCCACATGCCACCCACCGCCCTCAAAACTATACCCATCACCTGGCCGTTTGCGGTCTGGGGGCTTGACATGGTTGGACCCCTTAAAGGAGGAACCCACAAGCAAAAATACCTATTGGTCCTGGTGGACAAATTCACCAAATGGATAGAGGCCAAGCCAGTTAAGACGGCCGAATCCGGACCTATGATAGACTTCATATCTGGGGTAGTACACCGTTACGGCGTCCCCCATAGCATCATCACTGATAACGGCACAAACTTCACGGCCGACGAGGTTAAACTCTGGTGCAAAAACATGGGCATCAAGCTCGACTACGCTTCAGTCTATCACCCTCAAACTAACGGTCAAGTCGAACGAGCAAATGGTCTAATCATGAGCGGCATCAAACCCAGACTAGTGCGGTCCCTTAAGGAATCTAACACACACTGGGTAGAGGAGCTTGACTCCGTACTCTGGGGGCTGCGGACCACGCCAAATCGCACTACCGGATTCACACCATTTTTTATGGTATATGGCGCAGAGGCAGTTTTGCCCTGCGACATAATTCATGACTCACCTTGCGTGCGCATGTACGAAGAAAGAGAAGCCGAGCTGGATCGGCAGGACAGTTTGGATGCTTTAGAGGAGGAGCGCGATGTGGCAAAAGCTCGTTTCGCATTCTATCAACAACAGGCTCGAAGATATCAAAGTAGAGAAGTACGGGCCAAAACTTATCATTTTGGCGAACTAGTTCTACGCCTGTCAGACAAGAAAAAGGACAAACTCAAGCCCAAATGGGAAGGTCCCTTCATTGTCGACCAAGTCCTGACCGGCGGAGCGTACCATCTTCGAAACGCATCGGATAACCGACTCGAGCCGAACCCATGGAACGCAGCCCGTCTTCAAAGATTCTACGCCTAGCGCCGGACTCCGAGTTCGTCTCCTTCCCCCCACTACATTTTCTACTTTAGTTGTCCTTTATTTCTCTCCTTCCCCCTCCCCCTTTCTCAAAGCCTTTGAAGGCTCGCCTACACATTGATCGCACACACTTGACGTGCTACTCGCACTCATTATACTTGGGGGCTTCTTTAACAGAAGCTTATTTATACGGGCCTTATGCCCAACACATGTGTCACACTTCCGCATGTACCTTTTATTCGCCATTATATGCATCGATATGACTTAAGTTTTGGCCAAGTTGGGTTGCCTGGCTCCTGTGCTTACCCCTACGTTTCCGATTGTTCGGCTAGGAGGTAAAGGGAGCACCTCTGCGATTGTTACTGCCGGGTCAGCCGGATGTGTACCTCAGACTGGGTGAAGCCGAAAGCTAGCGTTCTTAAGGGAATATTCGGTCGGTGAATTGAAAGATGATTTCTTACCTATCTATTTATCTGCCTCCAGATGCTTTCTTGCTTTTTTAGCAGTCCGGACATGCACTTTAGGGCATGCCTCCCAGGGAAAGGAACCCTTAACGGAACTATTCTCCCTGGAAGATGTTTCTTACTAACCATGTAATATAACATAACTAGTTGGGCACTTGTCTGATAAAGCACTAATGACCCCTACGCCTTGTCTCCATGCATGCCCCGGTTTTTTACATAACCGTGAGGGTATTCAGACACACTCCGGACTGTCGGGTCCCGAGGTTGAAGCGAAAAGGTCCGCAACGACAAACGATCTACAATCCGGCTAGAAGGAATTTTTCTTGTCATTTTAAATTACATAGTCAAGCTGACTGATGGTATTCCTCTTCGATACCATCTAATAAAATATCTAGTTTACAGTCCCGCTGTGAATACTTTGCGGCCAACGCTACTTGGTCGTACACTAAGCTCACAGGGATCTACTTCCCATCGGGCCCCACAGGTCCGACCTCGACAATGTGGTTGGGGTCAGCCTTCGCATACCGTGTGTTCACCATGGCCCAGGCCTCCCTGGAGCCTTGACGGAAGGCCGATATCTTCAACAACCAGAAGCGCCGCCGTGCCCTCTGAAGCTTCTCCGCGAGCTCTCCAAGACCTTCGGGTAGGGACATGGATGGCCACAAGGCCTGGGCAACTCCACTCATCACCTGCCGAACTCGTTCGTGCAGTTGAAGCAGCTCGGGAAGTAGGTCACCCATTGAACCGGGCATTTCCTCCATAGGACGACCTATGAGCACGCCTACAGACATATTTCTGTCAAATCGACTTCCTCGCCGAACTCTTCTTTTCAAAATTTTGCTCAATCACTTACTATAAATGCCGCGACGAAGCCACCGATTCTCCTTCACGGAGTCAGACAGCTGGGCCCCGAACATCTTTTAGTTCCTCACCCAGCTGGGTGTTGGCATCTTGAAGCTTATTCTTCTCTTGCCGCACCCTCGTAAGCACCTTCTCGCCGGCCTTCAGCTGGCATAGTAGTTGTTGCTTGTCCGGATCTGGTCCGGCACCATCTGCAATATTATTGTCAGACTTATACACACACCGCACTTCACAAACTACGTATCTTTCGAAGTATATATTACCAGAGGGGGTCTCTGTGGCTCCCCCTGTGGCGGCTAGTGCGGCCTCAAGTTGGTCCTTGCACTCTTGAAGCTCCTGGGACAGATGGGTATTCTTTTCTGAAAGATCCTGCATAACAAATGATCCTTAAATCAGTTATTCTAACTATTTTAAGTCTCGGGGGCTACTAATATATATAAATGGTCAAAATTCACTCACCCGTATGTCTTTCACATACTGCTCCGTGGCTCTGGCTAGACCATCTTGAGGGGCACGGAGGTGCGCATCTCTCGCATTAAAGGCATTCAATGCCTCCGGGGAGAAACACGCGTCACGAAGAACTGTCCGGCGGCGCCTATGATCATGGCGCTCTCCACCTCAGATCTGGTGGCGGACATCCTGTCGGCATCCTCCGTTGGAGGAGCATCCGGCGCACGCCTTGTGTTCGCCTCCCCCTCCGGACCGGGCGTTGGAGCCTGGCTGGCGGAGGCTCGATTGAGAACCTCTCCGGACACAGTCCGGCGAGCGCTCTTTCTCCTGGAAAAATCATGAGCGTTAATATGCCTCCCAGGAATCTTTCCTTTAAACACGGTGGCGCACCATACCGTTGTGGCGACATCTCGATTCGCACCGCACTTATTTTCCGCCTGCTGGGCCGAGTTGCCCCTTGCTGGACGGTCGCCGCAGGCTCGGCTTCCCACCTCGAAGGCACCTCCTGCGGAACACCATTGGTATACGGTGGTCAGAGATAAGCATGAATGAGTAATGGTATCAGGACTCCGGTCACAGTTACCTGGGAAACCGGAGATATTCTGGGGTAGTCGGCCGTAATGGCGACCAAAGCATTGTTGATGCTAAGTTGGTGGAACACCCCATCGATCAGCTCCACCTTTATATCCGGATCCTCTTCAGAGGCTGGATCGAGGGATCGTTCCGGATCCTCGGGTTGTGGAGCCAGGCTGTGAATATCCTCTACGGCCCGGCGCAGTTCCTGCGTCGAAATCACAAAATGAGACACTTAACTTTGGGAATATGGATCGGATAGACAAACCTCCGCTTACCCAGCTCCGACGGTTGTTCATGGAAAATCCATTCAATGGACTAGCACGGAGGAAGTCCTCCTTCTCCCCTTTGTACAAGCCGGACAGGATCTTCACCAGATCGGCGACCGATCCCGGCCCCTTGCGGCCATGACGGGTGGCATCATCCTCCCTGTTTGAAATCCCACATGGGGTGGCCCCTATATTGAAGCGGTTGCACCCCTCGCATAATGCATGTGGCCATGACCCCAATCATGGTCAATCCGGAATGAGCCAATAACCTTATTCGGCCCATCAGATATTGGACATCCCTATCATTCTCCCGTTGAGGGCTCCGCGGGCGCCAACTCAGGCGTTTCTTCAGAGGAGCGTTGCTGAACTCCGGGAGGCCGATCCAAACTGGATCCGGCAGCGGGGCGTCTTCCGTATAAAACCATTCTGAAGGCTAGTCTTCGGACGCCTTCTTCGGGGTTCCGGATAGATATCCGGTCCCGGCGATGCACCATAGTTTGGCTCCGCCCACTTGATATATCGACCCCTCATGAGAACGGGGTACGAGGCAGAACAATCTCTTCCACAGCGCAAAATGGGCCTCGACGCCAAAGAACAGCTCGCAAAGGGCCACGAAGCCCGCGATGTGCAGGATGGAGGCTGGCGTAAGGTGGTGAAGCTGGAGCCCATAGAACTATAGGAGCCCCCGGAGAAACGGATGTATGGGAAATCCATGTCCTCTTATTAGATAAGGGACGAAGCATACCCGCTTTCCTTTGGAGGGATTGGGGACGCTCTCCGCCTGCTTCCCGCCCTTGTAGGTGGCAAGTCCGGCTCGAACCGGAACGATGAAGGCTGGGGGAAGAAATCCCTTGGCTTGAAGCGTCACTAGCTCACTATGCGGGACCAAGCATCTCCCCCAATCTCCTGGCTGAGGGCTGGGAGCGTGAGAGGAGCCGCGTCGACTGTCCATGATGGGATGGATTTTTTGTCAGAGGCGCTCCGGTGAATACTCGTGGAAGGAGGGTGGTGTGATTCGGATCTAGATCCTCGCCTCTCTTTATAGGCAGCTCATTCGCGTAGCTAGGGGGTAGAATGTAAAAATACCCTGGCTGTTCGCATTCGTACGACACGTGGAAGATGGCCATTATTGGGCGTGGAAGCCAAGAAGCACAGCATTTATAACAAGTCGGACACCGTTCGGCAAGCACATGCAATTTGGAGGAGAACTCGCCTTGCAATGCCGAAGACAAAATGCGCGCTGGACTCATCGTCATTGAAGCCTGGTTCAGGGGCTACTGAGGGAGTCCTGGACTAGGGGGTGTTCGGATAGCCGTACTATCATCATTGGCCGGACTCCAAGACTATGAAGATAGAAGATTGAAGACTTCGTCCCGTGTCCGGATGGGACTTTCCTTGGCATGGAAGGCAAGCTTGGCGATACGGATATGTAGATCTCCTACCATTGTAACCGACTCTGTGTAACCCTAGCCCTCTCCGGTGTCTATATAAACCGGAGGGTTTTAGTCCGTAGGACAAACAACAATCATAGCATAGGCTAGCTTCTAGGGTTTAGCCTCCTTGATCTCGTGGTAGATCTACTCTTGTACTACCCATATCATCAATATTAATCAAGCAGGAGTAGGGTTTTACCTCCACCGAGAGGGCCTGAACCTGGGTAAAAACATCATGTCCCTGGTCACCTGTTACCATCCGCCTAGATGCACAGTTCGGGACCCCCTACCCGAGATCCGCCGGTTTTGACACTGACAATGGGGCTTGTGTCCAAAGGCCATGGGAGGAGAACAATGAGCGCTACGGGGCTCTAGGGGAAGGTGGAGGTCTGATGGAAGTGTGGAGAGGAGCGAGGGGCTCGGCTTCGACCGAGTTTAGGTAGAGGAGGGCGGCGGCCCTGCCGGCATTGACAAGCGAGGAGAGCTCCTGGAGAGGGATGGATGGGTCTGGGAGGCATAAAGAAGCTCGATGAGGAGGATGGTGAGCTCGGGAGGTTGCGGGGAGGGCAACTTATAGCTGTGGCGAGGGAGGTCGAGCTCAAGTGCCGCCGGGCATGTCCAGCCGATGCTTTGACAAGCTCATCGATCACGGGGAAGAGTGGTAATGCGACGAAGGAGGGAATGGACGAGCTACAGAGCGCACGGGGCAGCAGGAGCTAAGGGGGGCAGAGGAAGAGGCCGGGCGCCACTAAAATGTTGTCGGCCATAGTGCTCCTTGGGGAGAGCAGCGACGAGCGCAGAGGGAGAGGCTTTGGGAGAGGGAGATGAGTCCGGAGGAAGAGGACTATACGGGCTAGCTGTTGGACACGACCGGTTGCGCGAGAACGACGAGAGTGGGAGGGGCCCGAGCAAGAAACCAGGCAGCTCACGGCCAACGACCGCAGAGCGCATGCATGACATGCCAAAGCCTGTGATCACCGCGTGCACTAGTGCACACCATGCCTCACAATAGGCCAAATGATTTCTGGGGGTTAGTCCTTCCAGTGGAGCTTGCAACTAAGGTAGTAGCTCGGTAAAAGATGTTGTGGTTAGTTAGGAAATAACCTCTAACGTTTGCTGTTGCAAACTAGAGCATGACATTGTGATCAACTTAGTGAGGTTAAGATGCAAACAATATTTGAGGGAGGTTTAGGATAGGAAGGACTACAATGCTGGGAGTTTTGATGGGAAATGGATCAAGGATTAATATAGTTGCTTTGCAACTGACCAAAATGGTCCAGAATCAAGATTATGATGATGCACTCAATTGAAGAAGCGACTTGAGCTAATATTTGGCATGGCAAGGTTATTTGGTCATATGAAGATGCTGTAAAATTTTCATACCAATTGGATAAACCCAAATGGTACTTGCTTCACAAACATCTCCTCTGGACAGAAACTTGCAAAAATTCTAGAGGAATAATGGCTAGATGAAATATGCCCAAATTTGGTGGAGATAGGTTATATGGATAGGAGAAGGCCTAGGAAATTTTTCAGCCATAATGGAGCAAGATAAAATATACTTGCTTCACAAACTGAAAATTTGGATAGAAACAAAGAATTGAAGATGAGCTTGCATGGAGGTATGACATGAGCTCAAATTTGGTAGAGAGCTATCATATGATGATATTGAGGTCCTGCATAAATTTCAACTCATTTGGATATGCCTAGCTTGTACCTCCTGCTCAAAGTTTCTTTCTGGACAGAAACTTTAGAAAATGAATAATAAATAATTACTAGGCAAATGAGGTTGCATTTTGGCATGTGGCAATGATATAGACAAGAAAAGATGTCTAAGAAGTTTGAGGTCAATTGGGCAAAGGAAAATAGCACTTGCTTCACAATGTGCCATTTAGGGCAGAATAGGAAAAGAATTATTTGAGGATTATTTTTGAACATGGCAATGAAAAGTTTTGCCACATTTGATCAAGATATGACCCAAACAATTTATGAGAATTATATGGGAATTTTAGGAGTGATGGAAATAAAGGTTGCTTCAAAACCTAAGGCAAAAAGGATAATTTCTTTAATAGAAAAGGAATATTCCCAACAAAAAAGAATATTGGGATTTGGGCTAGGATAAAAATGTCAAGGTCTAGGTTTGGATAGGGAGATGACAAGCCACTTTGGAAAGAAAGAAGAGGTCATCTTCTTTAGTTTCCACACCACACAGCCATGGAAAAAGAAATCTCACGCAAAAATCTTTGAAAATCAAAAGAAAAAGAAATGGCCAAATATCAGGTCGTGTTAGTTGCATACCTATTTAAATGACCCGACCAACAAAAGCACCAAGCTAGCGGTCGGGGTAGTAGACAACCCATAACAACTTCGCTATCAAACGGAGCTGAGCTGGTCAATAGCACGGAGACGCAGACATACAACAGGAAGTGGCTCAGGCTAATAAACCTGGAGACATGGCCGTCCTGTTTTTACTCCTTTTTTTCTCTTTGCATTGTATATTTTACAAAGTACCTTTTGCCAGAGCTCGACATGTACGGCGTGACCATATGAAATAAACAAATTGCGCCGCTTGAGGTTATTGAGCATTTCCTTACATCCAAGGCCTTTGATCCCAAAAGAATGCTTTTATGATACAATTATTCTTTACCAAGGTCTTCGCTTTTAATCTTACACCCCAAATTACAAGTCTGAGGTATCTATTCGGTGTCTCGGATGTTGCCTTTATATGCACCAGTTTCGAACCTAGATTTTGGTCAATAGTTGGGTTGCCCGGTCCTGTGCTTACCCCTTATGTTTTTCAATCAATTCGGCTAGGGGTGTAAATGGAGAACAACTGTGATTGCGCTGCCAGCTCAAATGGCAACCCGCCTCGGTGGAGAAAGCCGAAAACTGACTGTCTGGGTAGCGTAAACTGGTCCGATGATAGCATCAAGTAATTTATTGTTCGAGATAACCCATGTTAAACGAGGCTCTTTATCACATCAACCGAAGTGGTCGTGGGACCTATACCCTGGCTACACATCCAGTCACTTTAAAATATGGGGGGCTCGTCATCAGCCCTCACAGTCAAGCTCCTAGGACTAAGTGAAAGTTATAAAGCCGCAATATTCTAATTGCCTTGTTTCTGCATGCATGGACTGCCTTTGGGAACCGAGACGTCGGCTAAGGGTCGTGATTGCCTATGAAACACTCTTTGTGTGTTGCACAAAGAGGCTGAAGCCGATGGCTGGTCTCTTTCAGTTTAAAATGGTCACACAAGAGTCAAAAAATATAAAGCATAAAATCATACGTCAACATAAAAAGCCGCAGCCATTTAAAACAAAAGGAAGTTTTTACATCCTACTACACTTCGGCATTCTGAAGTACCATCTAAAAATACAAAGTTTCCTTAGGACCCTCGGCCTATGTGATCCGGGCTCCTTCTACCACCTTGGCAAGATACTACTCTAAGGTCAGATTCTTCCCTTCCAGGGGGGTGGGCAGCCACGTGTGCAGCCTCGACGCGCGGATAATGCATATTCATGCAGGCATAGGCCCGCTGGGCGCCCTCCAGGAACGCAGACTGCTTCCAGCACGCCACTAGAGGAATAGCCTCTCGCATGGGCGAGGAGCTCAAAGAGGCTGGTCGTTAGTGCCCCCGTGGGCCAAAGGTTGGCACAGAGGTCCTGAAGTGCCAGCCTTGCCATACGGAAGAGCTCCATCAGCTACTTCATTTGATGATTCAGTAGCTCCGGATGCGAGGGCACCTGAAATTGCTGCAAGAACGCTCTCTCCGTCGCATGGCCCTCCCGCACGCCGAAGTAGACACCGGCATCCGCTATGCTCCTCGGGAGATCCGCGAAGGCCTCGATGGATCGACATAGCTAGATGAGCTCGACCAACCCCTTACGGTTGAAAAACATTTAAGCAAAAATAGCTTACCAGCAGCGATCTAGCTCACTTGCTGGAGCACTCCATGATCTGCCCGAACCTGGGTCTGGATCTGGGCGTGTGCCAGGCGGAGCTTTTCGAGCTCCGCTAATGCACCTCTCTCTTTGTCGAAAAGAAATATAAAGCTATAACAAACATGCATAAAATAATTCAGAGAAGACTCAATTAATATTCATGAATAATCTGATCATAAACCGAAAATTCATCGGATCCCAACAAAGACACCGCAAAAGAAGATTACATCGAATAGAACTCCAAGAAGATCAAGGAGAACATTGTGTTGAAGATCAAAGAGAGAGAAGTAGCCATCTAGCTACTAGCTATGGACCCATAGGTCTTTGGTAACTAGTAACACATCATGGAAAGGGCAACAAGGATGATGCAGAAGCCCTACGTAATCGATTCCCCCTCGGGCAGAGTACCGGACAAGGCCTCCATATGTGTCGTGGATTTGTTGTGGCAAATGTCCTAGTGTTAGGACTTAGTCGTGAGGCCAACACATCTATGTGGTAGCTTGAGAGGGGTTGAGTGCAACGACAGACGCGAGATATTACCCAGGTTCGGCCCTTCACGGTGGACGTAAAAACCTACATCCTGCTTGATTGATATTGATTATGACGATGTCGGTTACAAGGGCGAGGTTTCGCTACCTCTATCCCGAGAGCATCTACTTTGACATTTTCCGAAACTTGTCTATTGAGACGTCTAGAAAAACTTGACCCTCTTGGGGTGCCTCGCCCCTTCTTATATAAGTTGAAGGGGAAGGTTACATGTAGAGTCCTAGTCGGATGAAGACTTAACCTATTCTAACTTCTCAACACGGGCTTCTCTCTGTGAGCTTCTTCTCACCTTGGGCTTCTTAACACCAGGCAACTCATTTTCATGGCTAAGTACTTGCTGGGTCATAACTGCCTGATGGGTCATAACTGTCTGCTGGGTCATAATTGTTTGGTCTCACCAGCCAGGTCTTGGCCGTGGGGAATATCCCTAACATTAGCTCCCAGTTTAGCTTTGAATTTATTCATGCTAAACTCTTGAAATAAAAATATGTAAAAGGACCGGGTCACTCAAAAAGACCAGTTAACCAGCTCTTGAAAATTCTGAATCTGTGCCATATCAATAAACCGACGTTGGCTCCTTGGAGAAAAGATAACCCTTATTAGCTTCAACTGCCTTGACTTGATAAAATTCGTCTGATGTTGTGCCAACTTTCAATACTTCATACTTTGATAAAAAAATCCATATGATGTTATGTTGTCTGAATATCCCAAAGGAGATCACCTTTGCCAACTTCTTCATCAAAAAATATGAGACCTGGTTCACTGATAACTAAAAATTTGAAGGCATACCTCTCTCATATCCATATTACCGTGAAGAAATCCGAGTTGTTCATCTGAGTCACCCGTCATAAACTTAATGTTCCACATATATAGCCCCCAAGTGCCAGGTTATCTTCCATGCAGTAACCTGTGACTTGTAATTGCCTTATGCTCATAAAAACTTCAACAAGTGTATCCCCCAAGGGCCGGCTCAGTAAGATAATATTGGGCTGGGACATGGAAAAAGATAGAAGGCCGGCTCATCTTCCTAAAATATACAGGTTTGTTGATAATGTTATGATTTGAAAAGCAACTTGCATTAGCCCCCAAGTGCCATGGTGCATGCTTGCAGTGACATGGGACTTGCATACTCGATGTAATCTTGATTTGATTAATGTAGCCCCCAACTGTCGGGTCGTATGCCTGTAGCGACTCGGGACAAAATAAAACCATACCCATTGTCTAGATGATGTTGCTAAAAGCCTTTGCATATCAATTTTGAACCATGCTCTCTGTTGTGAACCAGTACTCTTGGATAAAGAAATAATAGGCGTTGCTCTGAAGCGGCTTTGAAAACCTCAATCATAATACATGTTATAATAATCATAATGAAAATCTAGCCACATTGGCTATTAAAGATTTGAATAATATAATCTAGTATGTAAACCTCAATCATTCAATACCATAATGAAAATCCAGCCAAGTTTGGCTAAGATTTGAATACTTTATCTGTTGACAAGTAAATCCGGAGTTAAATACCCGGCACCTCTTGGCAAATGACGACTCAATGCACATCAGTTGTAAACGGGATTTTTATAACACGGCGGCTTATAGCCTTTGTAAAAATTGAGAACAGATAACCCTTTTGAAACACCAATTTTAATCTTTGATGAAAGGCTCAAACTTAATCATTTATGTCAGCCATAGCTCTCTATGTCCTGCACAAAGTTTAAACAACCTATGCCCTGGTGACTTAACATCAAAAGCAAGGGCGGGTAACAAACCAAACAAAATATAGTCTTATGCAATTATGGAAAAGACTAGAATTATGGCCATTCAAGCCAAAATATACTGGCAACTTAAAGTCGAAAACAAGGGCGGGTTATCAAACCTCGCATACTTATATAACCAGGAAAACATACCTATAGAATTAACCTATACTGTCGGCTTACATCGCCATATCCAGTGAGAGTGATAGCCCAAAGATTTTGTAAGTGCATGATTCCAATTGCGCAATCCAAAGTATGCTGGCGACTTAAAGTCCATAGCCAGGGCGGGTTATGAAACCCCTAATATTCATGTACTTATTGAAAAAACATACTTGTAGAATGATACCATGGTGATGCCTTGATGATTATAATTCGTAGGCATGAAATATCATGATGTTGATTGCTCAAGGCAAATATCTTGACGACTTAAAGTCTGCTTATCTGGACGGGTTATTAACCCAATACAGTCAATTATGAGTCATCCAATTAAGGCTACATGGCCTAAATTGTGAAAACCATATGTTAACATGGAAGAAGGATATGAATCCAAAATTTTCAAAAAAAAATAGAAATCCAGAAAAAACATGGCTTTCATAGGCCACCAAGCCTAAAACTTCAAGTTCTTCCATGGGCCGCACAGCCACTGAGTTATTTTCCATGACACCTGTAAGCCGGCCCTCACATGATAAACCGCCATTTTAACTGTGACGAGTTCAGGGTCTTATTTAGAAGATTGACTGTCAAGAACATGACGGATCATTCTAGGATTACCTGGACTGAGTAGCAAACATACAGGCCTGTTAATCTGGTATTTGGTGTTTACACCTAGCATGTAAGCCGATCAAGATGGTAAGCAAAGCTATGCTCATTGAGCAGGAAGCACCCAAGTGACCAATAAGACGACATGTAAGCCGGATCAAGAGGGTAACCAAGGCTCTGCTCATTGAGCAGGTCAACCCCAAAAGACCAATGAGACGACATGTAAGCCAGATCAAGAGGATAATCAAGGCTCTGCTCATTGAGCAGGTCACCCCCAAAATGACCAATGAGACGGCATGTAAGACGGATCAAGAGGGTAGTCAAGGCTCTGCTTATTTAGCAGGTTGCCCCCAAATGACCAATGAGACGACATGTAAGATGGATAAAGAGGGTAATCAAGGCCTGCTCATTGAGCAGGTCGCCCCCAAATGACCAATGAGACGACATGTAAGCCAAA
>NC_041393.1:336816450-336859185 GCF_002162155.2 Triticum dicoccoides
CCAATGAGACGACATGTAAGCCGGATAAAGAGGGTAATCAAGGCTCTGCTCGTTGAGTAGGTCACCCCCAAATGATCAATGAGAAGGCATGTAAGCCAGATCAAGAGGGTAATCAAGGCTCTGCTCATTGAGTAGGTCGCCCCCAAATGACCAATGAGACGACATGTAAGCCAGATCAAGAGGGTAATCATGGCTATGCTTATTGAGTAGGAAACCCCCAAGACCGGGTTATTTTCCCTCCAATGACCCAGGGTTCTTGAATTTGCTAAAACTGGCAAGATTTGTTGAGTCATGTCATTGTAGCCCCGGAGTCTTAAGATGACTCAAGGAGTTGGCTTGAGATTCTTCATTCTTGACCGTGGTATACTGTTGGTATGAGTCATTCAACAACTCAGTGACATAACAGTCCCTTTTGTAGTAGACAACTTGTCCTGCATTAAAGAATTTGCAAGCTAGAGTAATTGCTCTTTTAAAGAAATTAATATGTAATATAAAAATATACTGGATGGATTTCACATGATATGTTAAGCCGGAAAGTATCCGTCGCGGAGTTGATGATCACTACGGTGAAGCTGAAATCAATCATGGGCAAGTCGGCTGCGTGAGGACACAGATGAGTCGGCCATGGCATTGTAAACTGGTGTGGACGGCGAGTCAATCGCAGGCACGGTCCCGGCGATTTGATGTAGATTGAGATGCATGGGCAATTTCTTGCACACACCCATTCAACAACAAGCGGTCGCGGATGCCGGTGTATGATGATGCTAACACACACTCCATAGGTACAGCATCACAAAACTTTTATAATGATTCATTCGTCCTGCACATAAAAATATACAAACCAAAGTAATTGTTCTTTGACAAAAACAATAAGTGCTAATAAGATAAATTTAGATGGGTATCACCTGATGTTTGTGAACGATAGATGATCTGTACGTGGATTGTTTTTTGCACGTAGTAATGGTAGTGCTCCATATTCCATTTTGTACTTTTGTTGGTTTGACCCACTACTGTTGCGAGCCTGTGGCACGTTCACACGCAGCTCGTTAGTAGCGTCTTCAGGCTGCGACTGTGGAACTTTCTTGCAGTACGTGGAGGCAAAATTCCATGGGTGATGCTCCTCATGAGCCACACAGTGATCCTTGCCTTGGGAACCTTTTAACAAGGTGTACTCCTGGTCTTCAAATCCAATATTTGACAGAAATTGTCTTCTCCTGCAATTGTAACTAGATAATCATTAGGGGAGAAGCTGAGGCCGTGGCAACGGAGTCCTCATCTGTGCCCCGCGAAGCAACTTGTGGAGGTCCCCAGTGAGGCAGCAGCATCGACCGGCTTGGCAAAGGAGACGATGGGCGGGTCGCCAAGCAGGGCGGCTTGACCGCGTGTGCTACAACAGCGAAGGCATCAGGACAGCTCACGACATGGTTGTAGAAACCCCTGATGACCCACAAGTGCATGGGGTCAATTGTAGCCCTTTTCGATAAGTAGGAGTGTCGAACCCAACGAGGAGCAGAAGGGAATGACAAGTGGTTTTCAGCAAGGTAATGTCTGCAAGTGCTAAAATTGTAGGTAGCGGAGTAGTTTGGTAGCAAGATAATTTGTAACGAGCAAATAATAATAATAGTAACAAAAGTGCAGCAAGGTATCCCAATCCTTTTGAGGCAAAGGATAGGCCAAAACGGTTCCTTATGATAAGCAAAGTGTTTTTGAGGGTACACAGGAATTCATCTAGTCACTTTCATCATTTTGGCTTAATTCATGTTCGGTACTTTGATAATTCGATATGTGGGTGGACCGGTGCTTAGGTGTTGTTATTACTTGAGCAAACCTCCTACTTATGATTAACCCTCTCACAAGCATCCACAACTACGAGAAAAGTATTAAGAATAAATTCTAACCATAGCATTAAACTTTTGGATCCAATCGGTCCCTTACAGAATAGCGCATAAAGTAGGGTTTAAGCTTCTATCACTCTCGCAACACACCATCTAATAACTACTACACAATGCATTCCCTTAGGCGCAAATATGATGAAGTGTCATGTAGTCGACATTCACATGAATCCACTAAGAGAATGGCAACATACATACCATCAAAATATCGAACACATATCAAGTTCACATGATTACTTGCAACATGATTTCTCCCGTGACCTCAAGAACGAAAGTAACTACTCACAAATGATAAACATGCTCAATATCAGAGGGATATTAAATAGCATAATGGATCCGAAAATATAATCTTCCACCAATTAAACCATATAGTAATCAACTACAAGATGTAATCAACACTACTAGTCACCCAGGAGCACCAATCTATAGTTTTGATACAAATATTGAACACAAGAGATGAACTAGGGTTTGAGAGGAGTTGGTGCTGTGAAGATGTCGATGAAGATAACCCTCCCCAAGATAGGAGAGTTGTTGGTGATGATGATGACAATGATTTCCCCCTCCGGGAGGGAAGTTCCCCAGGCGGAATCGCTCCACCGGAGGGCAAAAGTGCTCCTGCCCAAGTTCCGCCTCGAGGCGGCAGCGCTTCATCCCGAATGTCCTCCCCTTATGTTTTCTAGGTCAAAATGACTTATATACCAGAAGATGGGCACCAGAGGTGGGCTGAGGAAGGAAGCACCCACCAGGGCGGGCCTGGGCCTCCTGGCGCGCCCAGGTGGGTTGTGCCCACCTCGTGGCCGTCCTCTAGTACATATTTTCTCCAATATTCCTTAAATATTACATAAAAATCCTCGGGGAGTTTCAGCTCATTTGTAGCTGTGAAGAATAGGTAACTTGACGTAACTTTTTCAGGTCCAGATTTCCAGCTGCCAGAATTCCCCCCCTTTGTGCATACCTTGCATATTATGAGAGAAAAGGCGTTAGAATTACTCCAAAAAGCATTATCATACAATAAAACAACATAAATAATAGTAGGAAAACATGATGCAAAATGGATGTATCAACTCCCCCAAGCTTAGACCTCGCTTGTCCTCACGCGAAAACCAAAATCGAAAAACATGTCTACATGCTTAGAGAGAGGTGTCGATAAAAACAGAAATACAGACATAGCAGCATCATGTGACTTATTATAAAAGCAATAAACGTTAATATAAAACTTATATCATTGCATTTTTAGCATATAATTCTCATTAACAAGTGACAATTCATCACAACAATGAAGTATAAAGCATAAACTCTATTCGAAACCAACAAACTATGTTCTTAGTCAACTTTGCAACTACAATTCATCATCTTGTCAGGAAGGGTTACGTATCGGAGCCTTTAGGCAAGTCCACATACTCAACCATCATTTAGTCTTCTATGATTGCTAACACTCACCGCATACACATGAGCAAAATGTTTCAACCAGACACAAAGAAAGAAAGGGGCTTATAGTTTCGCCTCCCAACACACTCACCTCAAGGGTGATGTCAACAATAATAACTTATGCTACCCATATTAAACTAGACATATGTGCCTAGATCTTTCCTCACCACATGATGCTTGCGAAAGGAGAAAAATAAAAGGAATAGAGAGAAAAACTTTGACTCTTGCATAAAAGTAAATACATGAAAGTAAAAGATAGGCCCTTCGCAGAGGGAAGCAGAGGTCGTCATGTGCTTTTTGTCAAGGATGGAGAGGGCTCATCCCTATGCTTTCTCCATAAGCACTGCCTTCGAATTCTCTCCAATTGCTTTAAATTCTTGCAGGAGCAAGCAAGCTGACAAGATAAAAGATGGGCATGGAAGACAGAGCAGAATTCAAGAACTAAAGTCTTTCCCCTTGGTTAAGGAAAGAAGAACTAGTTTTCATCCTTCTCTCCATACAGTCAACAAGAGGCATAAAATCCACCATTTTAGGCCTGGTAGTGCCAACGGGTAGACCAAGATAGGTGAAAGGCATTTTGCCCACTTGACAACCAAAAGCAGCAGCTAAACCAATGGTGGTATCTTCATCAACATTTATGGGCACCATAGAAGACTTATGATAGTTGACAACTAGCCCAGCTGATGTAGAAAACACTTAAAGCATGTCCTTCAGAGCCAGGAGCTGGGTTTTATCTGCTGGTAAGATGATAAGAGTATCATCAGCATATTGCACTATGGGATAATCCTGATCATGACATTGTATTGGCAACTTTAAAATTCCCCTCTTGAACATATCATTCACCACTGTTTGCAACAGGTCAGCAACAATAACAAAAATTAAAGGTGAGAGACAGTCTCCTTGTCTAACACCCTTTTTATAGAAAAATTAAAGCAACTACTTGACCAAGGAAATCCATTTCTGGTTGGAGCCCTTAAATTTGAGGATCTATAAGATAGCTTCATGTTCAATTGAATCAAAGGCCTTTTCAAAATGTAGTTTAAGAATCACTATAGGTCTATTTGATTGATGACACTGGTGCAAATATTCCAGGGACCAACCAATACAATCCTGAATAGTCCTGCTCTTAATAAAACCATATTGACTCTTATGTATGCATTCCATAATGACCTTTTGAAATCTATTAGCAGCCATCATTGACAAAAACTTAAGGCCCATCCTAGTCAATGAAATTGGCCTGTAATCTCCAACCCCTTCAGGAGCCAACTTCTTTGGGATCAAGGTGATATAAGAACCATTAATGTTTTCAAATTTGCAGTGCCCTTATGAAAGGCCTCAGCCAACTCATAAAAGTCTTGACAAATAATGTGCCAACATTTTTTGAAGAACAACCCATTGAAACCATCAAGTCCAGGGGCTTTGTCAACGGGCATATGTTTGACTGTGTCATCCATTTCCTCTTTTGTGAAAGGCTCTATAAGAAAATCTAACCCATCAATTGGCGTAAGAAGAGTACTAAGGTCAAAGCCCATGACAATTCCAGAAGAAACTCCGATTCTATTCTTAAAACAATTCCAAATAGTGCCCCCCATCTGAGAATGTTGAGAAACTACTGACCCATCAATGTCTTTTAAAGAAGCAAATGGAGTTTCTTCTATGCCTCTCAGTGGCCATAGCATGAAAAAATTCGGTGTTCTCTCCAGCAAGCTTAATATACCTACTTGTACACCTCTTTTTCCAATATATAAATTGCAGGTGTAAGAGATTTTCCACATGCAATTTAACCACCTTCTTGAAATTAAATTCAGGTCTAAATAAAGGCCTGATCTCCTCTAAACCATCAAGGCACACAATTACCTCATTACATTTAGATATCAAAACTTTCATCTTGGAGATATTTAGTTGCCATTTCTTAAGAGCCCCTCTTAAACTCTTAAACTTATCAGCAATCCTCGGAGTGATATGAGATTTATGAGAAGGTTTCTGCCATGACTGTTCAACACATTCCATAAACCCCTCAAGCTTAACCCAATAATTTTCAAACCAAAAGATTTTAGATTTGGGAATACTAGTCTTAATTGTGACCACAGATGGTACATGATTAGAAGCAGTTTTGTCCAGGGGCAAAACTTCAGTCATAGGGTATGATGATATCCAATCAGCAGATGTGAAGAACCAATCCAACTACTCTAATAAGTGATTGTCTTGCATATTAGACCAGGTATAAGATCTTCCCTCAAGTGGCAGTTCCAACAAACCTAGGTGGGAAATGATTTCATTGAAGATGAAAATATCATTCAAATCCCCCCTGGCAAATTCCTATTATCAAGTGATCTTATGAAATTAAAATCACCCAATACTAGCCAATTTTCACCCATAGGAATTTGCAGATTATACAACCAACTGACAAAGTTATCTCTAGCTTCCCCTTGGCAAGGATCATACAGAGAGATTAAGGACCATTGCTCATTATTCTGCTTAGAAATAAACTGTACTATGACTACAAAAGGTTGTATATCAATCACAGTGGCCCAAAAAGTGGAAGAATTCCATATAATCAAAATGCCCCAGGAAGCACCCATAGAGGGGGAGAAAGCAATGCTATCAAATCTTTTAGGGCAGAAAGATCTAATAGATTTGAAATCAAAAGAAGAACATTTGGTCTCTTGAAAGCAGGCAATAGCACATTGATTCTCATCCAGCTTCTGCCTGACAGCCCTTTTCCTTGCATCAGAATTCAAATCCCTAACATTCCAGCATAAAACACTCCAGTTCTTACATGCATTACTCATTAAAACATATATGAGTAGATAATAAAGTATGATGACACTTAATGTCACCAGAGATAACAGTAACATATGTCCAGCATGACACACATAAATTATTACAGGGACCAATAAGAGACCAAAGCCCTGACAACTGAAGACCAAAATAAGACACCTGCCACCCCCAACTAACTAACTGGTAACTACACATTAGCACCATTGTTTGTGGGAGTAGAGGGATCAGCCATAAGCTTCTCCACAGTGATTAGGTCATCTGCAATGCCAAGATCATTGCCAATCTGTTGTAGCTTGCTGATAGGAGTTGGAGGTGGAAGATCATCAACTGGCTCCTCCTGCAAGTTCTTAGACACTGTAGGAGTGAAAGGCTTGGACTTTGGCTTCCTCCTTTTGGACTGCATAGGTAGCTCTTGAAAGATTGGTTTGAAACCATCTCTCTGCAAAGACCCACGAGTGCACCTTCTAACTGAAGTCTCCACAATGGGAGTTGGACCAAAGTCTTCCTGGGCCTTCTGATCTTTCTCTGCTCCTATGAAGGAGTACCATCAGAAACTACAGGAGGGGGATGTGCTCAACCAGCTCAAAAGACTGCATTTCCCCTCCATCAGAAGATCAGTGCTCAAAGTGGGGAAAAGAGCCCTTGCCACAAGCCTATGCTCCTGTCCAGACGATCATATGTCAATCTTGGCACTTCAAAGGCCAAGTCCCAACTTCTCTTGGAAAGTACAGTAGACTGAATAGGCAGCGCCTTTATGGACTTGGAGAGCTCAAAGCTGATGTCAGAGTGCAGGATGGCCTCAAAATTCCTTCTAAAAGCCATCTCTGGTGGCAGCTCAGTCCCATAGAAAACTTTGCAAGCATCATTATAGGCAATCATCAGTGGAGCCTCATCCACAACAGAAACTTAAACTATGTTCTGAACAGGTGCAGGAGGGTTGTAGACCACCATGGCCCAGTCTTCAGGGTTGTAAACAGGCTCCTCAACTACAGGCTGCTCATGACCAACTGCAGGCTTAGCTTGCAGTTCCACATCAAAGACCAGGACAAAATTTGGCTGAATGTGTTGCTCCACAGACATAGAAAAATCATCAGAGAGATCAAGAACCACGGATTGCTGCTTCACCTCCACATCATCTTGTGCAACCTCATCATCCTCACCCCAGACAGCATTACCCTAGTTGTTGTCTCCCATGTCTGGCTGCTCAGGAGGAGGTGGTGGCACATCATTCCAGCCCACGGCAGGGTATGGGGGCAAGATGAAAGGAGGGAGCTCAAGGAAAGGCACACCAGGAAGGGGGTGTGGATTTCCATTGATTGGCATCCAATCTTTATCATGTGGCATCTGCTCAGCAAAGTTTGCACCAAGTATATATATATACGAGCAGTCCATGACACTCTCGCCCCTCCCCAAGCAGCATAATCACTGAAAACAACATCCCGTGGGACCAGTGCATCCTCAGAAAAAGATGCAAAAACAAGAGTTCTGACCAAATAAGGATACTGACTATTCTAATGATGAAATTTGCCGAAGGTGTTCACTACAGCTCTGATATTATCAGTGTTACGAAGATCCAAAGGAAAGCCCAGCATCATAATCAGGCCATGGCGAAAACCCTGAGCACCACGAAAACTCTCCCCCTCACCATGCTTCATAAAATGAACGAATCGATTGTTTCCCAGATGCTGTGGTGGAAGTTGGAGAAGGGAAAAACGCACTACAGAATCCCTAACTCAGAATAGACCCACAACATTGATCCAACGCTGAACAGAACAAACCTGGTAACCATGGGCATCTAGCTAGTCAGCAACTTCCTCGCGAGCAGCTCCAATCTCATTTGTATCCGGCACTGGCATCACCTCAGCAAGCATGTAATCTTCATGACGACGCACAATGGGTACGTGTGGTGTCACATATGTGCGTGGCCACCTTGCATCTCCAACATCAATGATGTGATGACCAGCAGGTACATACTGCATTGGATCTAGATGAAACTTGGCCATGGCAGGCGGCAGCGATGGTGGCTCTAGGGGTGGAGATGGTGTCGCCGGAGGGGAGCCCGAAGGAGTCGAGGGGCCAAGGTGAAAGGAATTGGGCGAAGTGGACAGTGCAATCAAAGTAGGGGAGGCCACGTTTGGTAGATATCATGTCAGAGAGATATTCCCGGCCCCTGTAGCTTGAACCTCAAAAATTGGAACGACAATGGGTTTCGGTTTCCAAGCCAAACCCAAACGCTAAGCAAAGCGGGTGTAGTCACGCCTCCTATGACCGACCCGAGAACAACCCAAGCACTTTAAAATTGACGTGCATGCAGAAGAAAAATGCCCTTGCTTAAAACATATCTGACACGTAACAATTTCATCAACCATATCATTAATCATTTGATCAAAAGACGCCGCTGCTAGAGTGGAACTTGGCACTGTTACCACAGAAGTTGGGCCGGTCAAAGTTGGGCCCAAGTGAGGCTAGTTCGAAGAGCCTGAATTCCCGCCCGAACAAGCTGGCACAATATCCGAGGCAGTACCCCGCCAAAGCAGAACGCTGTTGGATCAGCGACGTGCTCACCGTGGCAAAGATGATCGGCGGCGAGGCTAAAGTCCAATTAAGATAAACCGGCGGAGGCGGATGAATAACCACACGCTCCCTATTAGGGATCTCATAACCAGCACTTTGAGTGGCAGCAATGCAATCAGCAAACTCATGATATCTATAGCCTTTGCACGCATAATAATTTTGAAACATAGCAAAAGATAATTTCTTCTAAATAGAGAATCCAGACTTAATGGCTGACTTAGCAGGAGGATTATGCATTGCAAGAAGTCCCAAGGCTGCCCTAGGCTTAGAGGGGCTAACCAAAACCCATTCAGCATCACACTCTTTCTTCCAAATTTTAAACTCACGATACCAATTTGGACCCCCATTACCCCACAAATGAAAGTAACATTTAAATTGAGGGCGGGAATAGGATCTAGTATTGTAACGCCCCGGATACAACTTTCCATATTTGTAACTCCAACTCTTGCCTTTTCCGGAGATGCGATATGATATTCCCTTCGTGGTTGGGTTTTTTTCTTTTGTTTTGCATTTTATTCATGTCATGCATTTCATCATCGCATCATTTGCATTGCATCGGCACTCGTTGCCATCATTGTTTTTTTAACTTGCATCCGCTCGTAGTTGCCGCGTCCCCCCCTTGCTTTTGTTGACCGCCCCGAGACCAATCGTGTTTTCATTTCCTTTTTGTCCGACCACCTAACCTCTCTTGCCAGCTCGCAGCCCCCCTCGCGCGCGTGTCTGAAACTCCCCCGAACCCGACCCGGACAGTCATCGCCGATGGGTCCGGATCAACCCCAAACATCCCTAAAATATCTTCGTTCATTTGTTTGGACTCCCGAAGCATTTTATTCTCGACTGTCTGATTTTAATCGGATGATCCAAACTTCCCTCCTTTTTCATATATATAGTCCAGCCCTAGTCTATTTTGGACAACCCTAAAAATCCTCCCCTTGTCCCTAGTCGCGCCGCCACTCTCCCGCATCCACCTTGGGATCCCTCCCGATCCATTCCACCCAACCAGATCGCACCGACGCCTCCCTCGTTTTCAGCATCGAACCAACCCCAGGCCCCTCGATCCACTCCTCGCCCGAGCCCCCGAGCTCCTCCATGTCGTGCTCCTCCTCGAGCCCGAGGCCATGCCTCCTTTGCTCGATCCCCACCAGCACAAGCCACTTCTTCCCTCGATCCCGAATGGATCATGTAGCTGCTCGAGGCCCGAACAGGAGCGCTCGGCCTCGTCCCCTCGCGCCACCACCACCGACAATCGTACCTCGCCGGAGCTCGTCCACGAGCAGGACCGCCGTCGCCCTCTCCTTCCTTTTCCCTCTGTTTACCCTCTTCTCCACCTCATATTGCCGTCTCTTGTTCTTCAGGACGAACAGGAGCCTCGCCATGGCCACCGGATGGAGCTCCGCCGCCATGGGCGCCTCCGCTGCCCGACCTCGCCTCTGTCTCGACTTCGCTGTGCTCCTCCCCTGCCCCGAGCCCCGACCGCAACCAGCACCCAACCCGCAGGTCGCCAGCGTGCCCGTCGCCCTCGCCTTCTCCCTTCTTCCCCTTCCCGTTCTGCTTCTCTGAATCTCTCTCTCTCTCCCTCCTTTCTTCAGGTAACAGCAACAGCCAACGCCGATTGGAGCTCCTTGACCGTGCTTCCCTCCCTCGTCTCCGGCCAGATCTATGGTCCAGGGACCGGATCCGCATGTCCGCTCCATCCTGCCGTTCCGCCGGAGTCCCCTGCCTCGTCGGACCCTGCTGCTGCATCGTCTGAAGCCGCCCGCATCTCGCCCCTCTGTCTTCTTCCTCTGCATCGAGCGAGACCAGTGCCATCGCATGGGTCAAGCCCGCGTTTACCGCAGCCGCCCAAGGCCCAATGCTCCTCAGCCGGCCTGCCTCCTCCACCGACCGGCCCATGAAGCCCATGGGTGAGCGCCCAAAGCCCTCCTCTCTGTTAGCCCAGCAGTTCAACCAGATTCGGCCCGTGTCTATTTTTTTCAGATCTGTGATTTTAGCTTTATCCAGCGATTTACAGTTTTACAGAAAAACCCTCCATGTTCATGCATATAATAACTCATGAACCGTGCATCGGATTAAAATGATTCAAACATGTAAAATGATTAGAATTGCATCTAGTTTCATAATCTTCTATTTTCATCCATGTTTAAAATGTTTAAATTGCTGTTTGCATTAATTTTCTTAAATGCCATCTTAAAATGATTTATTTCATAACTAAATAACCGTAGCTCGGTTTTAAATAAACTTTATATGTAAATGGGGTGGAAAAATGCCTAGTTTAACATGGTGCACTTTATTTTCCTGTTTAACAACATTAAAATATATTTTAGGGCAGAACAGTAGCTGATTCAAAATATGGACATGAGGATTTTCCGGAATTATTGTTTGTGGTTCCGGCCTCATTTAAACTTGCCTAGATAGGTAGTTTTATTATGCTTCACCCTTGCCATGTTTAACAACATTTAATGTTGTTGGATACATAACCGAGAGAGAACTAAATAATTCATGTGGTGTTTCTCCAATATGCAACTCGTTGCATATTGAGCTCCACTTAACTTGTAGTATTGTTTGTTGCACTTTTCCATGCCATGCCTCGTTAAACTGGACATGCATCATACTTGTTTGTGCATCAATGCATGTTTATGCTTGTGCATTTACCATGTTGTTTGTTGCTTTCTGGTGTTGCTTCTTAGTTCTGGTAATGTTTCGATTGTGAGGATTCGTTCGACTACTCCCGTTCGTCTTCTTCATGGACTCATTCTTCTTCCTAGCGGGATTTCAGGCAAGATGACCGTCACCCTGGATATCACTACTATCATTGCTATGCTAGTTGCTCTGTTCTATCGCTATGCTGCGCTACCTATGACTTGTTCTGCAAGCCTCCCAATTTGCCATGTCAGCCTCTAACCTTTTCACCCTTCCTAGCAAACCGTTGCTTGGCTATGTTACCGCTTTGCTCAGCCCCTCTTATAGCGTTGTTAGTTGCAGGTGAAGTTGAAGATTGCTCCTTGCTGGACAGGATTATGTTGGGATATCACAATATCTCTTATTTAATTAATGCATCTATATACTTGGTAAAGGGTGGAAGACTCGGCCTTATGCCTGGTGTTTTGTTCCACTCTTGCCGCCCTAGTTTCCGTCATACCGGTGTTATGTTCCCGGATTTTGCGTTCCTTACGCGGTTGGGTGATTTATGGGACCCCCTTGACAGTTCGCTTTGAATAAAACTCCTCCAGCAAGGCCCAACCTTGGTTTTACCATTTGCCTCACCTAGCCCTTTTCCCTTGGGTTTCCGGAGCCCGAGGGTCATCTTTATTTACCCCCCCCCCCCGGGCCAGTGCTCCTTCGAGTGTTGGTCTGAACTAAGCTGCCTGCGGGGCCACCTCGGAGAAACTTGAGGGTTGGTTTTACTCGTTGCTAGTCTCATCCGGTGTTGCCCTGAGAACGAGATATGTGCAACTCCTATCGGGATTTGTTGGCACATCGGGCGGCTTTGCTGGTCTTGTTTTACCATTGTCGATGTCTTGTAAACCGGGATTCCGAGACTGATCGGGTCTTCCTGTGAGAAGGTATATCCTTCGTTGATTGCGAGAGCTTATCATGGGCTAAGTTGGGACACCCCTGCAGGGTATAAACTTTCGAAAGCCGTGCCTGCGGTTATGTGGCAGATGGGAATTTGTTAATGTCCGGTTGTAGATAACTTGACACCAGATTCGAATTAAAACGCATCAACCGTGTGTGTAGCCGTGATGGTCTCTTCTCGGTGGAGTCCGGGAAGTGAACACGGTTTCTGTGTTATGATTGATGTAAGTAGGAGCTCAGGATCACTTCTTGATCATTACTAGTTGACGACCGTTCCTTTGCTCCTCTTCTCGCTCTCATTTGCGTATGTTAGCCACCATATCATGCTTAGTCGTTGCTGCAACCTCACCACTTTACCCCTTCCTTTCCCATTAGGCTTTGCTAGTCTTGATACCCATGGTAATGGGATTGCTGAGTCCTCGTGGCTCACAGATTACTACAACAACAGTTGCAGGTGCAGGTTATGTGATGATCATGACGCGAGAGCAATGCTTGCTTATTTTGGAGTTCTTCTTCTGCTTCTTCTTCGATCAGCGGATCGGTTCTAGGTCGGCAGCCTGGGCTAGTAGGGTGGATGTCGTTGAGTTTCTGTTTGTGTTCATCCTTAGTCGGATGTTGCTCTTATGTATGTCGTTGTATTCGTGTGGCATTGTATGCCTCTTGTATGTATCCCCTACTATTATTAATGTTGATGTAATGATATCCACCTTGCAAAAGCGTTTCAATATGTGGTTCTATCCTTTGTGGGACCTTCGAGTCTCTTTAGGATAGTATCGCATATTGGGCGTGACAAGTATCAACAATATAAAAGCCAACATCCTTGCATGAAACATTAAAGCTAAATACCTTGTCGGCAATATATGAAACTCATAGATCAATGGTCGATCCTCCTAACACTTATTCAATAGCTGCGGCCAAAAAACCTCGATGAGCCTGAAATCATGTCTATTGAATGAAACAACCAGAGTGAAGGCACCTCTATCATCCATAGGATGAACGGTGAAACCAGAAGCCTTGTAGGTCTCATCTGCAAAAACTCTACCCTTGGAGAAATCCAAGCCAGGTGTAGATCCAAGCGAGGGATCCATCTCCGAAGACATGACAAGAGAGATCTTGGAATGCCGGACAAGATGAATGGATTGGATCACCAAATTATTGGTGGGAAGTGGAGATCACCGGAGGGCTAGGGTTTAGGAGTAGGTGGGTGGGAGAGAGCGCCATGTTTCACCTTGCTTTCAATGTTTCCTGTCAAATGCCCACTTTTAGTCCCTAAAAGTCCCTCCTGTTTGGTTTAGATGTGACTGACACGGAGTTTTTTAGTCCCTACACCAAAATGTCCCAGTAAACAAACACCCTCTAATAATGCCGCTGAAAAATTGATGCAATGCCACGGTTAAAAGCAAATTACATGTTTAACGAATTTTATTGTTAATATAATCTCTATGTTAATATTAATCAATGCCACCATTTGAGAAATGGTATTGTCTTGCTTTCTTTCCCATTTAGATAAGTTAGATGCTTCTTTTTGTTGGCTTCTGTGTCATCCATCGTTATTGACCACTAGTTGTTTCCTTTCCACCTTTGTGTAAACAGGGTTATCTACTTCACCTTGTTGCTACTGTGACCTTTTGTTGCACTGCACAAAACACTTTTGTTTTAAGAGTGTTTTGTGCAGTTCCACCAAAATGTCACACCAACAATGTTGCTTGATTGCTTGATCTTAGTGAAACTACCCACAAGAGGAGATCTTACTTCCTATCCGTGCTAGCAAATTTGGTCGCAAATTTGGTTCAGATCTTCTTCTTGTGAGTTGTTTGAATTCCGCGGCATGACAGGTCAGTACTAGCCTTCTTTCACATGATTGTGCAGTGTGCTTTCATATGTTGTGCTACTTGTACGATAATGTTGCTTGATTTTAGTCAACTACACAAATGGATACAAGACTTCCAATCTGTATGTGCACCATAATATCTCATTGAGGTAAGATAAGGATATTTCACAATTGTTGGCCTGTATTTTGCCACTTTCATCAGAAAATTAATGTCGTTGTTTAGTGCTATACTTGTGCTCCCCAATTGACATGCCAAATCTTACATTGAAGGCAAAGCTTGTCTGTTATTGAACCAATTGATGAATGGGAAGAACAAGTGGAAGAAAAACAAAAATCAACTCCCACTACTATAATGAAGCACTGGAACTGTGATGACACAAGTAATGATATAGTTCTGCATCTTAATTTATTTCTATGGCTGGAATGAGCAATTGTTTTGCCACTGATTTGATGCCACTCTTAATGTAATATGTAATTATCTCTACTTGTGCAAACAGGGATCTTCTTTGAAGATACCATATATTTTAGTGGAACTGCACAAGAAGATGTTGGAAACATTAAACTAATCGAGGAGTATATAGTAAGCATGACAACCACGGTAGATAGAAATAGATGGTTCCGGAGAAGTGCTTCATCTGTATGCTCTACACAATAAGCCTCCTGACAAAGGTTGGTACTCGCCCACGGATTTCATCCATATGATTGAGATCTGTCATCTCTATTGGTGTTGTGCCACTATTTAGATACTGTCATGAGAAAGTGGTATTGTCCTTCATAAGTGCTTCATCTGTGCTGTTTTACATATTTCCTTTCCTTTTTTCGAGCAAACAGGGATGCTAGCATTTAGTTGTCCTCTTGTCTTTGCACAACAGGATAATCCTCCTTTGAAGAAGAATATGGAGTACGTGAAGTGACTAGTTCCGATTATGCTAGGATGAAGAAGCCCTGTCTATCTTCTCATCAGAAGGAGAAGTTGAAGGATGGTTATGTTACTCCCCACAAGACCAAACTAACTTCAGCTCAAAAGGACTGACAAATATCCATTTGTTGTTGCGACGCACAAGTACAATGTTGTTATAGGATTCTTTCCGGTGAGTTCCATTTTTTTAAAGTGTGCTCTACATGGACCATGTAGGTGTCTGTTTAAACTGTCAATTCATAGTACAGTTTGCTTTATACTGATCACTTTTTTTGTATTTGTGCAAACAGGGGTGCTCAGCTTGATTTCAATGGGAACTGCACAAAATGTTCATGAATACATCAAATCATTCATTTCCACCACAAGAAAGGAGGTGCCGATAAGTTCAAGGTGTTGCAACATATAAGGGCGAAATCATACAAGCTACTCGCGAATTTGGTTGATTTTGGTGCAACCGCACAAAAAGAACAGCTGGTTTATTTCACACGGGGTGCCATGTCAATGTTCGAACTAATGGCAAACCTTGCCCATTCCACAATCGTAGGCATTTGATATTTTGGAATGGGAAAACCTTGTCAAATTTTGCTCATTGATGTTAGCAAGAAGACATGCGTTTGATATTTTTGAATGGGACGCCCTTTGCTATCAGCAGCGTCGGTCGATTTTTCTTTATTCTTTAGTTGTCAAGTAAATATTGTCTCTGACATGTGATTCGCTGAGATGCATAAAAATTGATTGTTTTGAAGGTTCTTATGAATTGCCAGGCCTGTGTGTTTGATTGCAATGTACATGAACGCTAAAATGATGCTAAAACTCTTTGTACTCCCTCTGTCCCTTTTTATCTCACACATTGTGAAAGTTCATACTTTTTTCTATAACATTGCTCAAAGTAGAGATACTTTGACTGCAGACAAAACTTGTATGCAGAATAGAAAGGACCAGAGGGAGTACATGTGAAACTGCTGCAAACAATGTGATCACCCTGGGAATAATGCTAGTTCGTATTGTTTTGCATGTTCATCCAATGCGAGTGATACAAGAATTTGAACTAATCAAACTAAATTCATTCATACACGGTCGGATATCATAGAAACATGTCGGATTTCATTACATTCCACACATTCTTCAACTTAAAAGGGGTGCGCTGGAGGTATAATTAATTAACCGAAGCTACCCTCCTGTGTCCAGGTGAGCCGAACAGAAGCTTCTTCTCCAGCGGACTGAGCTTCATTGACTTAACTGCAGGTGCAGTTGCGTAACTAACATGTGACCCAGATGCCTGTTGGGCCCACGTGCAAGTCAGCCAACTGCACCAGCAGTTAAGTAGAAGCAGCATCCTTCTCCAACATAGCTCTCCAACTCCATGTTGCCGCCAATAAGCTAATCGTCCGTCAATGGTCAACCCGCCTAGCTTGGCTTCAACCGGAGGGTAGCAGCGGCGACCTTACTTGGACCTGAGCAGCGGTGACCTACCGTGTACTCTTCCTTGTTTTCTGTGTAGCGCGGCCTCATTGGCAGCGGGGCGGGGCCTCCACGGAGCCGGCGATGTCCTCTGTCTCGTTGCCGGCGGAGCGGGGGAAATAATTCCGCTCATTGCTGGCAGTGTGGGGCCTCGACTGAGCCGACGATGTCCTCTACCTCATTGTTGGCGGGGCGGGGCCTCAGCGCAGTAGGGCCTCCGCCTCGGTGCCAGCGAGGCGGGGCTTCGGCGGAGCCGACGATGTCCTCTGTCTTGTTGCCGGCGGGGCGGCGCCTCGGCGGAGCAGGGGAAATCCTCCCCCTCGTTGCCGGCAGGATGGGGCCTCGACTGAGCTGACGATGTCCTCTGCCTCGTTGTTGGCGGGGCGGGGCCTCGGCGTAGTAGGGCCTCCGCCTCGGTGCTGCTGGGGCGGGGCCTCGGCGGAGCTAGCGGTGTCCTCTGCCTCGTTGTTGGCGCTGCGGGGCCTCAGCGGAGCAGGGCCTCATCGACGCCAGCAGAGCGGGGACTCATCGGAGCAGGCATTTTCCTCTGCCTCGTCCTCGGTCTCACCAAACAGCGCCTCGCCTGCTTCATCACCCTCTTTGTAGGCGGCCGCAGCCTCCGCCATCCGCATGCATTACAGCCAGCGCTCGAGGCGGCCCTCGCGGGCGGAGCGGTACGAGTATGGCAGCGCCTCCTGCTCTGTCGGCTCCGTGGCAATCTGCTCCTCCGCTTGCAGGTTCTCCTGGAGGAGATGGTGGTTGTAGGAGGCGTCGGCTTGTACCTCCGGGAACTGCTCCTGACGCTTCTGCCTCACCGTGTCCATGTTTTGGGAATGGGCCTCGCCGATGATCCTTGTGCAATGCACCGGCAAGGATGGCGCAGAGGAGGGGGTTGGCGCAGGATCATCGACTAACATGTTCTCCATTAGGACGTCCTCTTCCTTCGGCTGCCTACCGGCCAACCAATCGGCAACAATGGCTGCCATCTCCTTATGGTCCATCGTCCGCCCGTCCCGAAGAGCGCTGGAGCGCGAGGAAGCCATGGTGGGCAGTAGTGGTGTGGACAGGAGAAAGGAAACGGAGGAGGATGACTGCGAATATGGCCGGCACAGCAGTTTATATAGCAATGGTGGGCGGCGGAGGGACGGACGTATGGCGCCGGAGTAGCCGCCTCGGCAACCGCGTATCATTAATGTGGGCGGCAGATAGAGGGATGGATGAAACTTGTGTCGTTTGAAGGCCTAGCAATCGCCTACACCGGGAAGCGGGGCTGGTGGTGCTGACCATTTCGGGCGGAAAGCACGTGCGGGCGAGGGAGGCGGTCTAGGTGGGCCAGGGTAGTTAGACTCGTGCTTGGCGGTGGGTCGGTCCAGCAGCCGGACATGCTGGCTCGCCAGCGAGCTCACCGCGCTGAGCGACGAGAATCAGACGTTGGACGAAGCTTCCGACCAGGAGCCGGCGCCACTGTCCAAACCGATTCATGTCGTGTTCACCATAGAGATGGTCCAGCCACACTTCGACGCCCTAATGGCGGAAGAGCTACCAGCATAGGAGGACCTGCGCTGCCAGCTCCTCAACGAGCACCTATGAACAAGCGAACGACAATGTCATCGCGGACATGTGGCCCTATGATCCTGGCTTTCCGAATGAGCAGCGGGCGCTGTATCAGACCATCCGTAGGGCTCGCGAGGCCCTCTCTGTTGTCCTTCGAGTTGTTGCGCTCGTCGTGGCACCGCCGTCTCGCGTTGTCAACATGGTCAACAGACATGAGGAATGAGTGCCTCCTTATTATGACAGTGGGGACCCACCAGGGCCATAGCCGCACGTACACAAGTGCCTCCTTATTATGTACAACTGTAATTTTTTTGCTTCCTCCTGGTTTCCTGACATCATGGTCCCACACCATTATCAAGCTATGTAGTCAATAAACGAGAGAATAGCACAAGGAGCGGCCGACAGCTGGGACCAAGCAGCTCGAGCAGTATTTGTGTTTTTGAGGTGTGAGCACTGTAGAGTTTTTTTTAGCGATGTTTTCGTTGTTGTTCAAAGGAGAGTAGGGTATTAACTGGGCGGGCTGTGGGTCGTCTAGCCCAGGCCAGATATCCAGCCCAGATATTAATTTTTTTTCAAGCTGAAAATGGCTAGCCCAGCTATACTTTTTTTTGAGGAATACCCAGGCAAGGTCAACTTGTTATTCTCCGCCCCGCTGAGCTCCAAATCTTTCCTAGGAGGGATGCATAAGGCTTAACAAGAAAATGGGCTTTAAGAAATAATAAATGGGATGTAATTATAAAAACTAGGCAGTAACTATAAAAAAATACAGCAAACACGTAATTACTTTATAAAACATTATTTTTGGATTTTGAAATTTTTAATTTCATTAATTGTTGCGCGCGCAATGTTTCGTTGGATTTTTACGTAATACAAATTTATATTGAAATTGTATTTAATCTGACTAGAAATTTGGGATAAAAATATTTGGATCCCATCAAAATGTGGGAAATTTTATTGAATTCTGTTTTGAATGGTTGGTTGAAATTATTAATCGTTGTCCTAGCTAGAAAATGGGTTGTACTTTTAACAAACTGTAAATGGGTTGTAGTAAATTCCATTAGAATTCAAAAATGGGTTGTACATTCTTATAAATATCAAATGGGCTATAAGTTCTCTGCCACACACTTGTGGGCCTACTAAGTTGACGTGTCCCCAAAAAAATAAGTTGACGTGTATGCAAGTCATTCTCAACTTATAGTCAACACACAACTCTAGCAGCAGTGGCCATTGGATGCTCATCCAACGGATATCGTGCTTCTTCTTCAATCTCGGATATTCTAGCTTCAGCACCCAAAAAAGTGGTCCCTCCCCCTGACATCCGGGGCGCACCGTTTCGGAAACTGACCTATGGGCCTACTAAATTGACGCCTACCAAGGGCTTTGTCAACTTAGTCAATATAAACGATTCTAGTTGCAGTGACCGTACGATGTCCATCCAACGGCCGTCGTGCTTCTTCAACCTCTGGTCTTCTTGCTCCAGCCGCCAAAAGCAGTGTCGGTCATGCCGCCTGCTCCTGCCTCCCGTGGCTGGCTGTGCTGCCACGAAGGCCTCACCGCCCCCTACTACTCCCACCGCTGGCCAGGCCATCCCTCCACTCATCCACACCCCCTGTTATTCTGTGGCGACGGCAGCCTCACACCGCAGCCGAACCAGTGAACCCCCGTACTCCTCTCCGTGTGGGCATCCACTGCCACGTCTTCCCTAGCTCCACGTCGTCCCCTTCCTAGGCCTTGCCGTCGCCCCCGCCTTGGTGCTCTCGGTGCGGCGTAGTCAATGACCAACTTCCATTGGAAGAGTACTGTACGTGGAGAGGCTGACAGTTGGGTCCACGGCCGCGGCAAGGAAGTGCTTCCTTATTACGCGGAAAATAATGATTCCTCCACCTGACAGCAGGGACCCACCAGACGGGCCACCGTATTTCGTGAAGAAAATGTTTCCCCCCTGACTGCTGGGACCTACCAGCTACATCTTCGCACGCAAGGAAGTGCGTCCATATTACGGGAAAAAATGATTCGCCCCCTGACTACTGGGACCCGCCAGCTACATCTTCGCATGCAAGGAAGTGCCTGACAGTCAGGACAAACCTGGTTGAAGCGTACGTAGCGTTGTCATTCTGGCCGCGAACGTGTACGTACATACTGGTCGATGTAGAGGCACACACATGTCATAGTAGAGGCACACACGTGTCGTAGTAGAGGCGCGCACGTAGCATGTACATGTACGTATAGCGGCCAGGGTGCAAGAAAGAAACAATGGCCACATACATACATACGGGCGGGGTCTCGAATGCCTACTCGCACATACATACAGCCAGGGCTCGTGTACATGGCTGGGTCAGATGGAGAAACTGCATCGTCTTTGTGTTCATGGGGAGCCAACCGGCTGGGTCGGAATGGAATGCGTCGTTGTGTTCATCGGGAGGGCTTCAACGGAACAGTCGATGGAAACGGGGCCTGGCGTACCGCAGAACAGAGGAAACGACCTTGTGTTCGACCGGCCACGGTTGAAATGGGATCATGTTCATCGGGAGGGGTCTAGCGTACCGCAAAATGGAGGAAACAGACTTCTGTTGGACCTCCTACAGTCGAAACGGGGTCCTTTTGATCAGGAGGGGTGTGGCGTATCGCAAAACGGAGGAAACAGACTTGTGTTGGAGCGCTACGGTCGAAACGGTGTCCTGTTCATCGGGAGGGGTGTGGCATACCGCAAAACGGGCCTCCACAGGCTACTGTTCATCTCCATCGTCGACCTCCTCCATCCTCCACCTGCGACTGTTCATCCACGGGCTCCTGTTCATCTAGCCTCCACCGCACGCTCCTCCATCGGCTACTATTCAACCAGCCCTCTCCATGGGGTACTGTTCAACCACCCCTCCACGGGCTACTATTCATCCAGCCCTCCACCGGCTACTATTCAACCAGCCCTCCACCGGCTATTGTTCAACCTTCCCTCCACAGGGTCCTGTTCATCCAGCCCTGCATGGGGTCCTGTTCATCCACGCCCAACCGTCTCGATCGATCGGGGTCCTTTTCATCTAGCGCCAACACCAAGGGTCCTGTTCATCCAACCCCCCACCAGGAACTGTTCATCACCCCCCAACAACGCTCATTGTTCATCCAGAGGCAGCATCGATCAGCTTCAGTTAGCAGCAGTAGCGAAGGAATCGTTCGGGTTCAATAACGCGTAACCTACAGTGCAATCGCTCGGGTTCGGTTAGGCGACGCCTCGCTCGGCTTCAGTTAGAGCACAATGCCTCGCACCGATGCGTGTACGTGTACGAGAGAAACGCTCATCGCTCGGCCCCCGACCACCCACCGTAACCGGGAACTCCCCGATATTTTCCTCGCCCTTGCTTCTACCATGGTTTTTTCTGCCATGGACGGCCCAAAGAATGTCATGCAGCTGCGTCTCCGGCCCGCCTAGGATGAAAAGCCCATTTTCTATCATGATTTTTTGTCATAGAAGTTGGAGCCATCACATCTACGATGATACCGGGTTTTGTCACAATTATCGTCATAGAAGTGTCATAAGTATGACAGAAAAAAAATTGTTTGGCCCAAAATGTCACGGATGTGTCTTTTTTTGTAGTGTGAGGTGGATAAGGCTAAGGTTGATGCAATTGAGAAAATGTCATGTCCTAAAGATATCAAAGGTATTCGTTCTTTCCTTGGTCATATTGGTTTCTATAGGAGATTTATAAAAGACTTTTCTTAAATTTCTTGGCCTCTTACAAATCTTTTGCAAAAGTATATTACTTTTGTTTTTGATGATGATTGTTTAGAAGCCTTCATAACACTCAAGAAAGCTTTAATTTCTGCACCTATTGTTCAGCCATCTGATTGGAACTTGGCTTTGAAATTATGTGTGATGCTAGTGATTATGCTGTTGTTGCTGTTTTAGGACAAAGAGTTGATGAGAAACTCAATGTTATTCATTATGCTAGTAAAACTCTAGAAAGTGCACAACGAAATTATGCTACTACTGAAAAAGAATTTCTAGCAATTGTGTTTGCTTGTGATAAATTTAGATTTTACATTGTTGACTCTAAGGTTATTATCACACCGATCGTGCTGCTACAAAATATCTTATGGAAAAGAAAGTTGCTAAACCTAGATTTATTAGATGGGTTCTCTTGCTACAAGAATTTGATTTGCATAGCACTGATAGAAAAGGAGTAGAGAATCCCTTTGCTGATAACTTGTCTAGGCTTGAAAATATTCTTGATGACCCACTACCTATTGATGTTATGTCAGGACCCCGACTCGATGCCACATTGATCTAGCATGTAACACCTCATATCACTTTGCGGCCTCACGCACGGTATTCCCACGGGTGTCATCTTACCTTTGCCCGGGACCGTTTGCGCCTTTTGGCACACGTATATGATAGTGTCGCTAGCATCCATATGGTAAGGAGCCCGGGCTGACATGGCTAGTCGTAAACCCAATGTGGCACAGACTTACAGGGACAGGCATCCATGACCCAGCATCGAACGTGTCGGTCATCAGCAAGTGAATCCGGGCTGTAGCACTGGGCTAGTCGGACTCCGGTAACCGGGCTGTAGCGGGCTAACAGGACTCCGGTATCCACCGCGTGACATTTCCCCGAAGGGACAGACACAGGAACAAAGAAGGACAGATGCCGGCCAGCCTAAGTGTTGCGGAGCAGTAGCAAGCTACCAAGGCTCAGTGGAGACACTAGGAGACATTTCCCGGTAAGAGAGGCTACTAAGAATAAACAACTAGATAGTCAGATCCCACACATACCAAGCATTTCAATCATACACACAATATGCTCGATATGTGCAAATACAACAAGGCATCACAACATGACTCTACAACAAAAGTATTTTATTTAAAGGCTCAGGGAGCCATACATATCATACACACAAGTACGGGTCACACGACCCAGCATTCAAGTCATATAGACATACAAGCCAACAGCGGAAGTAACTTGTCTGAGTACAGACAACTAGCAAAATAAAAGAGGCTTGGGAAAGCCTGGCTATACTACGTGGTCCTTCACAAGCTCAGGGTCACCACCTGGGCCTCAGTCTACTCATCGATGTCAACGTCTACGAAGAACCCATCAGAAGGGGTTGCAGCATCTTCTGAAAAATGTAAATTAAAGCAACATGAGTACAAAGGTACTCAGCAAGACTTACATCAGATCCTACATACATGCACATTATCAAGAAGGGATGGTGGAGTTATTGCAGCAAGCCAGCTTTGACTCTTGGCTAAGCTATCCTACGAGACACCAACTTGAAATAGTTTTGCGCACACGAGTCCACTACACACCAGTTCAATACACCACCGAGGATCCACCTCCGTTATCCTACGGAAGAGCCAACCTCGGCACTCACACTTATCTTGAGATTTTTAGTTGTATCCATTTACTTGTCTATGAACTGTATAGGCAACCAAGTAGTCCTTTACCGCGGACGCGGCTATTCAAATAGATCATGTTAACCCTGCAGGGGTGTACTTCTTCATACATGTTTCCACCACTTAGCGTCTGCACACGACATGTGCTCGGCAGACTTCAAGCGAAAGCCGACGTGGGTGTAGACCACGACCTACCTAAACACCTAAGTCTCTAGTCCAGGTTTATCGCCTATTCAGGTTCCATCCGCAGGGAGTCCGGCCGGGGTTCCACATACGGCCCCGAACGATGTGTACAGGGTTTCGAGACACCTAACGAGTGCCCGGTATTCTCGGCCACGTACCTACTGCATCACAGCCCACCCCGCGGGTCAGCGCTGCCCACGGCCTCCAGTAAACTACAAACACCAGAAACTACTTGCAACTCCTGGACAGAGGACTAGAGTGAATAAGAAGTCGAGCGGGGTCATATTTCAGGGCCCAATGCATGGTAGTAGCTGTATCTTAAATCACACATACAGATCTCGGTGCTTAAGTTCGGCTTCAATGAAACAACCCACCATGTACTCCTACATGGCCTTTCATCGATACCTTTACCAAATCGTGTTCACCACATCACTCTCATTACCGGCATGATCATTTCACTCTAGCCCATCACCCAGATGAACCAGACCTGACACGACTCTAAGCATAGCAGGCATAGCAAGGTAGGAACAACACATACATATGGCTCAATCAACTCCTACACATGCTAGTAGGTTTCATCTAGTTACTGTGGCAATGACAGGTCATGCAGAGGAAATGGGTTCAACTACCGTAGCACACAGCAGTTTGAAACATGTTGTCTTAATGCAGTAAAAGAGAGCAGAAGCGACAACATGGGATTGTATTGATATAATCAAATGGTTGGTTGCTTGCCTGAAGGGTCGATGCACTGATATTGTTCTTCGTTAGGGTAATCGTGGTACTCCTCGGAGGCAGGACCTGCCGCAGAGAGCACCGATACACAATCATCACCAAACAATATGCAACAATATGATGCATGCATGAAACATGGCAATATGAGTGTGTTGGGCTAATGCAACTAAGACCAGATGGGTTTGAACTATTTTGAACCAAAGATTCAAGTTTCAAACTCATAAATGGCCCTTTAAAGTGCTTTATCTTGTTCTGCAATAACCAGCAGGTTAGCTTGCTTAAACATGCATGAAACCAGTACAGATGGATAGATTGGATTTTTCGGATCAATTTTCATATATAATACTTTGCATTTGGAGTTACAGAATAATTTCTATGATTTTTTTAAAGTTTGGGGTATTTACTGGAATTTCCTGTGTAATAATAATTCCAGTAAATAAATTACTGCGTCAGCATTACGTCAGGATGACGTCAGCGGTCAACGGAACAGTCCAGGTCAACCCTGACTAGTGGGTCCCGTGTGTCAGTGTAATTAGTTGAGCTAAATATTAATTAAAACTAACCCTGATTAGTTAACAGGGCTGGGCCCCACCTGTCATTGACCCAGGGGGGTCAAACTGGGCCCACCCGTGGTCAAACGAGGGGTCAGCGGGGTCAACTCACCGGTGTTTAGCCGCCGGCGAGGCCGAACGCAGTGGCGAGAGTGCTTTTGTGTGTTCCGGCGACTAAATGAGCGGCGGAGGGCATCTACGGGTAGCTGAGAGCAAGCCGCAGCTCTTGGTGGTGGTGGTTGAGCTCGGGGTGGCTGGAAACGTCGCCGGTGACGACTTTGGTGGTCGCCGGAGTTCGGGTGAGGTCGAACTCGATGCTAGGGGGCACGGCGAGGCGCATGGAGTGATGCTACGGGTTCCTGCGGGTGCAGTGAGTGCGTTGGACACGGTGGTGTGGCCGGTGGTTGGCCGGAGACACGTCGGCGACGAGCTCGGCGGCGGTGCGTGCGGTGAAGCTTCATGCGCTCGCTGTGGTGCACGAGAATGAGAGAGGAAAGGGGGGAGAGGTAGCTCGGCTCACGGCGATCTCGAGGAACCAGACGGCGCGGTCGGGGACGAGCTGGTGCGGCGGCGACGGCGAAGGGGATCTCCGGTGACGGTGGAGTCCGCGAGGTCGGTGCAGTGGCTTCGAGGCACGCGAGCGCTTGGGGCTCGACTAGCTCGAAGGAGAGGAGGGCGGCGGAGCTCCTGGACACGGTGGCGCGGCGCGGGGACGACGGAGAGCGCGACTACGGCAACGGTGCGGCTGCGGTGGCGTCGGCCATGGTGCGGGAGAGCGAGGGAGAGGAGCTGGGGGTGAATGGGTGTGTCCACGGGGTTCGGGGCTCGACGTGGAGGTCGTCCAGGCCAGCAGCGAGGCGAGGGGGGTGAAGCAGGGCGGCGGGCAGCTACGTGGCGCGCGCTGGCGTCGCTGTCGAGCACCTGCCTGCCTGCCTGGCAAAGGCAAGCAGCTCGCTGGAGCGGCTGCTGGGCTGGGCTGGCTGCTGGGCTGGCTAGGCGGGCTGCCAGGTTAGTTCACTCTCTCTCTCTCTCTTATTTATCTTTTTTAATTATTCTATAACTTTGTGGACTTACTAAAAATACCTAAACTACTCCAAAATTCCCCAAACTATTCATGGCCACTAACTGGAATATATACAGCATGGAACATTTTAGTTTGGGATTAATTGAGCATTTAAAATAATTTATATAATTTAAATGCCCAAACTCAAATACTTATGATTTAATTCAAAAACCTTAGGATGACCTAGAAAATTGAGCACCACTTTTGGCAGAGGTTCTGAACCAAGACAAAAATGATGGACATTTTAGAAGGGCATTTCAGGTTTATTGAAAAATATTTTTAGTAAACCCTAGTTGGTTTCAAAGGGGGCTGCGGGTTCTGTCATCCCCATTTCAAGTTTCTGTTGAGAAACATAGACATGATGCAACACTCTAATGCATGAACTAGCTAGGGTGTGACAACTCACCCCCACTCAAAAGAATCTCGTCCCGAGATTTAGGTTCCTTCGGAAAGAAGGCGGGGTACTCAAGTCGAAGATGATCCTCCCTTTCCCAAGTTGCTTCCTTCTCAGAATGGTGCGACCATTGAACCTTGAGAAACTTGATATTTTGACGTCGAGTGGTACGCTCGGCTTGATCGAGGATACGAACGGGGTACTCTCGATACGTGAGATTATCTTGAAGATCAAGCGTTTCATGGTCCACTCCACGGATAGGATCCGAGAAGCAACACCTGAGTTGAGAAACGTGGAAGACGTCGTGGACTCTGGAGAGATGCAGAGGTAGTTCCAATTGGTAGGCAACTTCTCCCCGTTTAGCAAGAATGCGAAAGGGTCCAATGTAGCGAGGAGCTAATTTGCCTTTGATACCGAAACGATGGGTTCCCTTCAGAGGAGTAACCCAAAGGTAAGCCTTCTCGTCAACCTCAAAAGTCATAGCCTTATGTTTTCGGTCATATTGACTCTTTTGACGAGATTGGGCTGTTTTCAACTTTTCACGCACAATGCGAACTTGCTCTTCTGCTTCCTGGATCATGTCCGGGCCAAAGAATTGTCTTTCCCCGGTTTCTGACAAGTTAAGAGGCGTTCGACACCTTCGTCCATAGAGAACTTCAAAAGGGGCTTTACCCAAGCTAGATTGATAGCTGTTGTTATAAGCAAATTCGGCAAATGGAAGACATTTCTCCCAATCCATTCCGAATGAGATAACAGAAGCTCGAAGCATGTCTTCTAGAATCTGATTGACGCGTTCTACTTGACCACTTGATTGAGGGTGAAAGGCAGTGCTAAAGGAAAGGCGGGTTCCCATAGCATTTTGGAAACTTTCCCAAAATCGAGAGGTGAAGAGACTTCCCCGATCCGAATTAATTTCCAGTGGAACACCATGGAGGGATACTATTCGGGAGATGTACAAGTCTGCTAGTTGACTAGCAGTTATACTCTCGCGAACAGGCAAGAAATGGGCTACTTTGGAAAGATGATCGACAACGACGAAGATAGCGTTATTCCCTCTCCTGGTCCTGGGAAAACCAGTGATGAAATCCATACCAATTTTATCCCATTTCCATTCAGGAATAGCTAAAGGTTGAAGGGTGCCAGCAGGCCGTTGATGCTCTGCTTTTACACGACTATAGACGTCGCAACTAGCAACAAACTAAGCAATGTCTCTCTTCATCCTAGTCCACCAGAACCTCTGGCGTAGGTCCTGATACATCTTGGTACTACCGGGATGAATGGTGAGAGGAGATTCATGAGCCTCCTTAAGGATCAACTGCCGTAGATGTTGGTTCTTGGGAACCACTAAACGGTTCTCAAAGTACACAACACCATGATCATTTGTGGAGAAACATCTAGCATCTCCGCTAGCAATGTTCTCCTTGATCCTAGATATCCCTTTATCTCGCTTTTGGGCAGCGATAATTTGATCCGTAAGAGTAGGTTTCGCCACCAAGGTGGAAAGAAATCCTTGAGGAACAATGTGAAGGTTAAGCTTCCGAAATTCCTCATGGAGAAGCGGTTGACTTTGTTCTAACATCATATTGTTACAATAAGATTTACGACTTAGTGCATCAGCCATGACGTTGGCCTTTCCTGGGGTGTAAGTTATCCCTAAGTCGAAATCTGTGATCAACTCAACCCAACATCTTTGCCTGAGATTCAAATCCGGTTGGGTGAAGATGTACTTCAGACTTTGGTGATCGGTGAAGATTTCGCAACGATTACCGAGGAGGTAATGTCGCCAGGTTTTAAGTGCATAGACTACAGCTGCAAGCTCTAGATCATGAGTAGGATAATTCTCCTCATGTGGGTGCAATTGCCGTGAAGCGTAAGCAATTACGTGACGATCTTGCATAAGAATGCAACCTAGTCCTTGTCGCGAGGCGTCGCAATAGATAACAAAGTCCTTAGAGAAATCTGGTGGTACCAGTACGGGAGCAGATGTCAGGCGTCTTTTCAGTTCCTGAAAGTTGTGCTCACATTGTGGAGTCCACTCGAACTTGTTATCTTTCTTGAGGAGTTCAGTTAGAGGTTTGGCAACCTTGGATAAGTTCTCGACAAAGCGGCGACAATAGCTCGCTAAGCCAAGGAAACTCCGAACTTGCTTGACCGATTCAGGTGGAGTCCAGTTAAGGACGGCTTGAACTCGCTCGGGGTTGACAGCAATACCCCTACCAGAAATTACATGTCCTAGATAGGTCACTTCTGGTAACCAAAATTCGCATTTAGAGAACTTGGCATAAAGGCGATGCTCTCGAAGTTTCATCAACACTAGCCTTAGATGCTCGGCATGTTCTTCTTCGTTCTTGGAGTAGATGAGTATATCATCGAGGTAAACCACGACGAATTTATCCAAATACTCCATGAAGATTGAGTTCATTAAGAGAGAGAAAGTGGCTGGAGCGTTGGTTAAACCGAAGGACATGACGGTGTACTCGTATTGGCCATAACGAGTAACAAAGGCTGTTTTAGGAATGTCCCCGTTCCTGATTTTGATTTGATGATAGCCCAACCTCAAATCCATTTTGGAGAAGATTGAGGATCCAGCGAGCTGATCATACAGGTCGTTGATCCTGGGGAGCGGATACTTGTTCTTGATCGTGACCAGGTTAACTGGTCGATAATCTACAACCATCCGATCCGTACCATCCTTCTTCTTGACGAAGAGGACGGGACAAGCCCATGGAGACGAACTAGGACAGATGAAACCCTTTTTCAAGGACTCATCGAGTTGTTTCTTAAGCTCGGCTAGTTCTAGTGGTGCCATTTTATAGGGTCTTCTAGAAATTGGGACAGTTCCTGGAATAAGATCTATTACGAACTCGACATCTCTGTCAGGTGGAACACCTGGCAATTCTTCTGGAAAGACATCCGGGAAGTCACGGACTCCCGGAATGTCTTCGAGGTCTGGCAAAGGACTGGCGTTAAGAGAAAATAGCTGTCGGTTGGCTACTCGGGTCAAGACATTGACTATCTTCCCTAAAGGATGGGTGAGTTGAACAGTCCTAGAGAAGCAATCAATCTTGGCATGATGGGCTGACATCCAATCCATACCCAAGATGATATTAATATCCGAAGATTTGAGAGCTATCATAGATGCGAGAAAAACAAGTCTGTCGACTTGAATTTCATTTTCGTGGCTTACTCTAGAGGTTTGCCATCTAGAACCAGGAGTAGAAATTTCCATAGTGGACGGCATGTCACAGAATGTGGTGTTATGCAAACGAGCATAATTTTCGGATATGAAAGAATGAGATGCTCCAGTATCGAAAAGAACAGATGCCGGGTGGCAATTAACAAGGAGCGTACCGAGAACGATGTTGGGATCCTCTTGAGCTTCTTCAGCAGAGATACAGTTGATATGGCCACGTGCAGCGGTGGCCGGCTTGGCGTAGAACGCTTTCCCTGTCGGCTTGCCACGGCCAACAGCTTTTCCAGATTGGTTGGGGTTGGTCTGGGGACACTCGTGCAGGTAGTGGCCCGATTCCCCACACTTGAAGCATGTCACGGAGCTGGTGCGTAGAGGAGCATTGTTGGTTGGACCACCGAAGGGCTTGGCTGGTGCAAACTGTTGAGCGGGGCGAGGCGCCTGAAAGGATGGCCTCGGTGTGAACCTGGGTGGCAGGGCAGTGTTAGGGACCCACACCCGGCGCTTCTGAGGACCAGCACCGGATGAGGAACCCATGTCACGGCCATGCTTGCATGTTGCTTCATAATCAGTCTGACCAGACTCAGCACTAATGGCTTTGTTAACAAGCTTCTGAAAAGAGGTGCACTCATGCAGACGAAGGTCTCGGCGAAGCTCAGGGCTAAGTCCCTTACGGAACCTTGCCTGCTTCTTGGCATCGGTAGAGACTTCCTCAGTTGCATATCGTGCAAGGTTACCGAACTCCCTGCTATATGCATCCACAGAGAGTCGACCTTGAGTGAAACTGCAGAACTCCTCACGTTTACGGTCCATAAGACCTTCCAAAATGTGATGTTCACGGAAAGCCTCGCTGAATTCATCCCAAGTAGTGACATGGCCCGCCGGGCGCATAGCTTCATAGTTCTCCCACCAGAGACTGGCGGGGCCTTCGAGATGATATGCAGCAAAGGTGACCTTATCAGCCTCAGCTACTAGCGCAGAATGCAGTTTGTGAGTAATACTGCGAAGCCAGTCATCGGCGTCGAGAGGCTCGACGGAGTGGTGGAAGGTGGGTGGATGTAACTTGATGAAATCACTGAGTGACACCAAGTTATTCCTCTGATGGTGTGCTGTGTTTTGCTCGATGCGCTCCAACAAACGGTTGGTCTCCCGCTTATTTCTCTCGGCTTCCAGCATAACTTCGGCCAGAGAGGGAGGGTGAGGCAGGTTTGTTCCCCCAACTCTATTGCCTTCGGCCTGCTCTGGGGGAGCAGGGTTGGTGCGGGTGTTAACCATCCTAGGAAAACAAAACAATGGTTTAGTCCAGGATGATAGGATTCTGACATAGAAATGTAGAATGTAATGGATAACTTGGAATGTAAGATGATCATCCGTATGACATGGTAGATACAGAAACTGCTTCTTTTATTCCATCGTCATACACACCATACAAGGTTTAGTATAGAACCAAACAAAGTACTACTACGGTGAAAAGAGGATTTCATCTCATCGAAGGCATTCCGAGCTCCTATACATTATTTTTCTACACCTCCGGAAGGCGGTACAAGCTAAGTCATATCCCACGAGTCACGCAGGACAGTGGACGATACAACTAGTACGATACTAGTGATACTACTACTAGCTCAGACAGCTCCGTAGTAGTCTTCATAGAAGTCACCTCCATAGCCTGGAAGCTCAACGTGATCATCCGGAAACAGTCGGTCCCGTGGAGCCTGTGGACCATAGGGGCTAGGATGAGGTCTTGGACCAACAAACGGTGGCCTACGGGGACCACGAGGTGGGGTGATGCCTCCTACATCACGCCAATCCATCATGCCTGGCAGAGCAGATCTCACAGGATAGAGATCTCGCATATCCATATATCCAGCTTGCACAGCCGGTGCAAACCGAGTCAAAGTGGCCCAATGATCAGCACGGGTATTGAAAAGCTCCAGTCTCAAGGCCCGATTTTCACGGTCCTTGTCTTCAAGCAACTGTGCCGTGGTGCGGGTCAGTGAGTCCTCCTGAGTGGAGTCAGCATAGATAGCTTGGAGATACCCTTGTGCTCCCGGGAGTGAAGCTGGCATATACCGGAAGTCGGAGTCCCGAAATAGGCCAGTCCTGACTCGCATGATGGTCATCATAGAGTAGGCAGCATCCTGCACAGCCATATCAATAGTAACCCCGAGTCCATAGGAGCAGTGGAGGGGCTCGGTAGATCCAGGATAAGATGGAAATATCCTGACAGTGCAAAAATATTGACTTTGATTAAAGTCTCAGAATTTCTCTTCAACCGTGTACTCAGGATACCAACGGTACCCTGCCTCAGTCATTACCCTGACCAACATGGTAGTATGGCCGGGTACATCTAGACATCGAGTCAAATGAACCACTTGATTCTGAGGACGGGAAGCCATCTGGAGCATGATAAACACAAAACATTAAGATTCCTGGCAGAAATCGGAGAGCATAACGGCTGTAAATGCTCAAAAGGATTTTGAGGCATTTTGCAAAGAATAGCATAGACACTCAACAACATCATAACAAGGTTCTGGGTCCATCTTAGCAACATAATGGGGTAGTAGAACTGAACTAGGCTTGTATCCATCAAACCTATAAGGTACTACTGATTAGTAACATGTGAACCTGATAGAGAGGAGAGATCTTAATTCCTTAACCCCCGGTGGGAGAATAGACTGACTCAGATCAGAATGCCATGAGGTAAAGGAGTAAAAAGAGCCTTACGTTCCATCCCACAATCAATTCCCCTACATATAACTAAAGAATTTCTAGACTCAACATCGACCAGTTTGGCTTGGAGAACCTACAGGCAGTCCGACTCTGATACCAACGCTATCAGGACCCCGACTCGATGCCACATCGATCTAGCATGTAACACCTCATATCACTTTGCGGCCTCACGCACGGTATTCCCACGGGTGTCGTCTTACCTTTGCCCGGGACCGTTTGCGCCTTTTAGCACACGTATATGATAGTGTCTCTAGCATCCATATGGTAAGGAGCCCGGGCTGACATGGCTAGTCATAAACCCAAAGTGGCACAGACTTATAGGGACAGGCATCCATGACCCAGCATCGAACGTGTCGGTCATCAGCAAGTGAATCCGGGCTGTAGCACTGGGCTAGCAGGACTCCGGTAAACCGGGCTATAGCGGGCTAACAGGACTCCGGTATCCATCGCGTGACATTTCCCCGAAGGGACAGACACAGGAACGAAGAAGGACACATGCCGGCCAGCCTAAGTGTTTCGGAGCAGTAGCAAGCTACCAAGGCTCAGTGGAGACACTAGGAGACATTTCCCGGTAAGAGAGGCTACTAAGAATAAACAACTAGATAGTCAGATCCCACACATACCAAGCATTTCAATCATACACACAATATGCTCGATATGTGCAAATACAACAAGGCATCACAACATGACTCTATAACACAAGTATTTTATTTAAAGGCTCAGGGAGCCATACATATCATACACACAAGTACGGGTCACACGACCTAGCATTCAAGTCATATAGACATACAAGCCAAAAGCTGAAGTAACTTGTCTGAGTACAGACAACTAGCAAAATAAAAGAGGCTTGGGAAAGCCTGGCTATACTACGTGGTTCTTCACAAGCTCAGGGTCACCACCTGGGCCTCAGTCTACTCATCGATGTCAACGTCTACGAAGAACCCATCAGAAGGGGTTGCAGCGTCTTCTGAAAAATGTAAATTAAAGCAACATGAGTACAAAGGTACTCAGCAAGACTTACATCAGATCCTACATACATGCACATTATCAAGAAGGGATGGTGGAGTTATTGCAGCAAGCCAGCTCTGACTCTTGGCTAAGCTATCCTACGAGACACCAACTTGAAATGGTTTTGCGCACACGAGTCCACTACACACCAGTTCAATACACCACCGAGGATCCACCTCCGTTATCCTACGGAAGAGCCATCCTCGGCACTCACACTTATCTTGAGATTTTTAGTAGTATCCATTTACTTGTCTATGAACTGTATAGGCAAGCAAGTAGTCCTTTACCGCGGACGCGGCTATTCGAATAGATCATGTTAACCCTGCAGGGGTGTACTTCTTCATACATGTTTCCACCACTTAGCGTCTGCACACGACATGTGCTCGGCAGACTTCAAGAGAAAGCCGACGTGGGTGTAGACCACGACCTACCTAAACACCTAAGTCTCTAGTCCAGGTTTATCGCCTATTCAGGTTCCATCCGCAGGGAGTCCGGCCGGGGTTCCACATACGGCCCCGAACGATGTGTACAGGGTTCCGAGACACCTAACGGGTGCCCGGTATTCCCAGCCACGTACCTACCGCATCACAGCCCACCCTGCGGGTCAGCGCTTCCCACGGCCTCCAGTAAACTACAAACACCAGAAACTACTTGCAACTCCTGGACAGAGGACTAGAGTGAATAAGAAGTAGAGTGGGGTCATATTTCAGGGCCCAATGCATGGTAGTAGCTGTATCTTAAATCACACATACAGATCTCAGTGCTTAAGGTCGGCTTCAATGAAACAACCCACCATGTACTCCTACATGGCCTTTCATCGATACCTTTACCAAATCGTGTTCACCACATCACTCTCATTACCGGCATGATCATTTCACTCTAGCCCATCACCCAGATGAACCAGACCTGACACGACTCTAAGCACAGCAGGCATAGCAAGGTAGGAACAACACATACATATGGCTCAATCAACTCCTACACATGCTAGTGGGTTTCATCTAGTTACTGTGGCAATGACAGGTCATGCAGAGGAAATGGGTTCAACTACCGTAGCACACAGCAGTTTGAAACGCGTTGTCTTAATGCAGTAAAAGAGAGCAGAAGTGAGAACATGGGATTGTATTGATATGATCAAATGGTTGGTTGCTTGCCTGAAGGGTGGATGCACTGATATTGTTCTTCGTTAGGGTAATCGTGGTACTCCTCGGAGGCAGGACCTGCCGCAGAGAGCACCGATACACAATCATCACCAAACAATATGCAACAATATGATGCATGCATGAAACATGGCAATATGAGTGTGTTGGGCTAATGCAACTAAGACCAGATGGGTTTGAACTATTTTGAACCAAAGATTCAAGTTTCAAACTCATAAATGGCCCTTTAAAGTGCTTTATCTTGTTCTTCAATAACCAGCAGGTTAGCTTGCTTAAACATGCATGAAACCAGTACAGATGGATAGATTGGATTTTTCTGATCATTTTTCATATATAATACTTTGCATTTGGAGTTACAGAATAATTTCAATGATTTTTTTAAAGTTTGGGGTATTTACTGGAATTTCCTGTGTAATAATAATTCCAGCAAATAAATTACTGCGTCAGCATTACGTCAGGATGACGTCAGCGGTCAACGGAACAGTCCAGGTCAACCCTGACTAGTGGGTCCCGTGTGTCAGTGTAATTAGTTGAGCTAAATATTAATTAAAACTAACCCTCATTAGTTAACAGGGCTGGGCCCCACCTGTCATTGACCCAGGGGGGTCAAACTGGGCCCACCCGTGGTCAAACGAGGGGTCAGCGGGGTCAACTCACCGGTGTTTAGCCGCCGGCGAGGCCGAACGCAGTGGCGAGAGTGCTTTTGTGTGTTCCGGCGACTAAATGAGCGGCGGAGGGCATCTACGGGTAGCTGAGAGCAAGCCGCAGCTCTTGGTGGTGGTGGTTGAGCTCGGGGTGGCTGGAAACGTCGCCGGTGACGACTTTGGTGGTCGCCGGAGTTCGGGTGAGGTCGAACTCGATGCTAGGGGGCACGGCGAGGCGCATGGAGTGATGCTACGGGTTCCTGCGGGTGCAGTGAGTGCGTTGGACACGGTGGTGTGGCCGGTGGTTGGCCGGAGACACGTCGGCGACGAGCTCGGCGGCGGTGCGTGCGGTGAAGCTTCATGCGCTCGCTGTGGTGCACGAGAATGAGAGAGGAAAGGGGGGAGAGGTAGCTCGGCTCACGGCGATCTCGAGGAACCAGACGGCACGGTCGGGGACGAGCTGGTGCGGCGGCGACGGCGAAGGGGATCTCCGGTGACGGTGGAGTCCGCGAGGTCGGTGCAGTGGCTTCGAGGCACGCGAGCGCTTGGGGCTCGACTAGCTCGAAGGAGAGGAGGGCGGCGGAGCTCCTGGACACGGTGGCGCGGCGCGGGGACGACGGAGAGCGCGACTACGGCAACGGTGCGGCTGCGGTGGCGTCGGCCATGGTGCGGGAGAGCGAGGGAGAGGAGCTGGGGGTGAATGGGTGTGTCCACGGGGTTCGGGGCTCGACGTGGAGGTCGTCCAGGCCAGCAGCGAGGCGAGGGGGGTGAAGCAGGGCGGCGGGCAGCTACGTGGCGCGCGCTGGCGTCGCTGTCGAGCACCTGCCTGCCTGCCTGGCAAAGGCAAGCAGCTCGCTGGAGCGGCTGCTGGGCTGGGCTGGCTGCTGGGCTGGCTAGGCGGGCTGCCAGGTTAGTTCACTCTCTCTCTCTCTCTTATTTATCTTTTTTAATTATTCTATAACTTTGTGGACTTACTAAAAATACCTAAACTACTCCAAAATTCCCCAAACTATTCATGGCCACTAACTGGAATATATACAGCATGGAACATTTTATTTTGGGATTAATTGAGCATTTAAAATAATTTATATAATTTAAATGCCCAAACTCAAATACTTATGATTTAATTCAAAAACCTTAGGATGACCTAAAAAATTGAGCACCACTTTTGGCAGAGGTTCTGAGCCAAGACAAAAATGATGGACATTTTGGAAGGGCATTTCAGGTTCATTGAAAAATATTTTTAGTAAACCCTGGTTGGTTTCAGAGGGGGCTGGGGGTTCTGTCATCCCCATTTCAAGTTTCTGTTGAGAAAAATAGACATGATGCAACACTCTAATGCATGAACTAGCTAGGGTGTGACATGTTAGTTTTCCTGATGAGCTGTTAGCTGCAATAAATGTTTCTCATAACACTACTTGGTATGCTGACTATGCTAATTACATTGTTGCTAAATATTTACCACCTAGTTTCACATACCAACAAAAATATTCTTCTATGATTTAAGACATTACTTCTGGGATGACCCACATCTTTATAAAGAAGGAGTAGATGGTATTATTAGACGTTGTGTACCTGAGCATGAACACGCGGCAAACAGAACTTCTCATAAGGTATTGCAATATGGTTTTTATTGTCCTACTCTCTTCAAGGATGCCCGTATGTTCATCTCATCATGTGATGAATGCCAAAGAATAGGTAATACCGGTAAGCATCAAGAAATGCCTATGAATTATTCACTTGCTATTGAAACATTTGATATTTGGGGATTTCACTTTATGGGACCTTTTCCTTCCTCTAACAGATATACACATATTTTGGTTGCTGTTGATTATGTTACTAAGTGGGTAGAAGCTATTCCAACTAGCAGTGCTGATCACAACACCTCTATTAAAATGCTTAAAGAAGTTATTTTCCCAAGGTTTGGAGTCCCTAGATATTTAATGACTAATGGTGGTTCACACATTATTCATGGTGCTTTCCGTAAAATGCTTACCAAGTATGATGTTAACCATAGAATTGCATCACCCTATCATCCCCAGTCTAGTGGTGAAGTTGAACTTAGCAATAGAGAAATAAAATAAATTTTGCAAAAGACTATCAATAGGTCCCGGAAGAATTGGTCTAAGAAATTAGATGATGCACTTTGGGCTTATAGAACTGCGTATAAAAATCCTATGGGTATGTCTCCTTATAAAATGGTTTATGGAAAAGCTTGTCATTTGCCTCTTGAGTTAGAACAAAAAGATTATTGGGCAATTAAAGAACTCAACTATGATTTCAAACTTGTTGGTGAAAAGAGGTTATTTGATAATAGCTCATTAGATGAATGGAGAACCCAAGCTTATGAAAATGCCAAATTATTTAAAGCAAAAGTTACAAGATGGCATGATAAAAGAAGGGAAAGGATCATAATCACCCGGCCAATTCAGCGCTCGGCGTCCGCCGCCTCTAGCGAGCGACGCGTGTCCTGTATTGGCTCATGCACCACACTACTTTCTCCCTTATCTTTGCCTAGTCACTCATTTCTTATCCGATCCAGATCTCATTTCAGTCATGGGTGGCCAATAACTCATAGATGGAGAGGTCACCTGCACCACACGAGATGGCGTAGTTCGTCCGGCCGTTCCATGCCTTCACCACAACCAACGGCCGCCGCAAGGCCGCTGACTGCCGCGGAGCGCCCGAGCAGTGTGGCCCCGCCGACCTCCTCCATGCAGTACCCGGTCAACACCGGACACCTCCCGGTTGCAATTGCGATGGGGGAGTTGCAAACGACAACGGCGAATGACGATGATGCAGCTGCGACATCGGCAACGATGGGTGGCATTTGTACAACATGATCTCCATTGTAAGATTTCTGCAACATCAACTATGTTGCAAAAATATATTATGTAACATCACCTATGTTGCGAAAAAATTGAACATAAAAAAATTCAAAAATTCTGCAACACGACCTATGTTGCAAAAGTTTTCTGCAACATGACCTTTGTTGCAAAAATTTCTACAACATTGCCTCTGTCGCAAAGGTTTCTGCAACATTATCTCTATTGCGAAAGTGAAGAACGGCGCTCGACCACTCGTTGGCACATGATCCGATGGCTCACGACCCGGCTGATCTTTTAAAAAGATCAGTCAGTCGATGCGTAGCCCGCCCCATAAAAGAATCCAAAAGCGTGAGTTCAAAGTAGGAGAATATGTTCTTTTGTACAACTCTTGTTTCAGATTCTTTGCACGAAAACTCCTCTCCGAATGGGAAGGACCCTATGTTATCAAGGAGGTTTATCGGTCTGGAGCTATCAAAATAAATGATGCCGAAGGTACAACCTAAAGGTTGTTAATGGGCAAATAATAAAACATTATATCTCAGGTACGCCCATTAATGTTGAAAGCAATATTATCCAAACTATGAAACCAGAAGAAGACATAAAAGAAACCTTCTAGAACACTTGAGAATCGTGAAAAAGAGGAGGTACGTGATACAAAAACTAAACGGACTCTGAAAAATCTGCAAAAATATTTTTTGTCAGTTTTGGAATATTTTAAAAAATAGGAAAATAAGAAACAACCAGGGGTCACCTTGGTGGGCACAAGACACTAGGGCGCGCCGCCAAGCGCACCTAGGGGTTGTGCCCACCTCGGGTACCTTCCGGACACTGTTTTTCTTCCGTTTGCTTGTTTCCCAAGATAAAAGAATCTTTATATACCCCCCGAACCTATTGACCACCGTATTATGGAGAAATCTTTTGTTTTATTTTCCTTGTTGTTTTCTGACAGATCCCATCTACCATGGCCGCATCACGCTCCTCCAAGGACAAGTTCCTCAAGAACATCATAAACCCATACCTGCGGGAGGTGATGCAGCACCCTTAGGCTATCCAGATGCATGAGGGGGGTGGTTCACATCAACAACGTGCAAGGTCCCAAAGGGACGGGAACTGTGGAGGCCAGACTTGACGCTATGGAGCAGGAGGTCTTCCGGTGCAAGGGGATGGTGGAACATGGACTCAATGCCAATCACCTCATGATCGCGGACTACACCATGATCTCAAGGTGGATGGCAAGTCCATGAAGGACATCATCTCCACCTTCAACGAGCAAATCAACTTCCTCCAAAGCGAGATCTATGATCTCCAAAACCAAGTCTTTCAATATGAGGCAAGGTTTAAAGGTATGAGTTTGGCTGCCAGTTGCAGGACCTGTGAGACTCAGTCCTCCTCCTATGACGGTGGACCCCTGCCATGGAAACCCGAGGATAGGATCGCTACTTCATCATCACCACCACCTTCTTCTTCATCACCAAAAGAAAATTGAGTATTGGGTATGGGCACTCCCCTTGGCTTCCACCAAGCTTGGGGGAGGTGCCCCGGCATCGTATCACCTCCACTATCTTTTGCCTTTACTTATCTTAGTTTGATCCATAGTTATATTTTGCTTTAGAAGAATAAAAGTTTAGTTCGATCCTTTCTTTTTGAGAGTATGCTTAGTGATCTATCTTTGTAATCGTGTGCGAGATATATAATAAAGTTTATTTTGAATTTTACTTTCTTTACTTTCATGTTTCAATAAAAGAAAGGAAATAAATAAAAAGATCATATGATAATCTTATGGTAACTAGTGACATCACATAAGGAAAATTATAAGAAGAAAATTTTATTGGGGATTGACAAACATAGCATTGGTCAATGCAACTCATGAAAGAATTAATAAGGGAAGAGAAGATTCACTTACAAATACACTATCTTCGAAATCTTTTGTGATTGTGAGCCCCCATCAAAATATTATATGCCAAAATTGTTGACGTTGGAAAAGGAAGCCAACGTAATGGTTTATGTTTGTTCATATTCGCATAGAAGTTATATTGTCATAGATCCTTCAACATGTGGTGCTTGCCCCCTAACTTTGCTAGCCAAAAATTCCGCACGAAGTAGAGATACTACTTGTGCATCCAAAAACCTTAAACCCAAATATTATTTTCAAGATTCCACCATACCTACCTAAGGATTGAGTAAGATCCTTCAAGTAAATCATCATCGGTGCAATAAGGCAATAAAAGCTGCTTCTAAAAGTGTTAGATCATTTAGTGTAAAAGAAAATTGAGCGTTGTACGAACTTGTGATGGCAAAGAATAAAAGCGACATACTACATAATAACAGTTGTTATCACAAGGGGCAATATAGCGTGATGTTCTTTTGCACTAAGGGATTGAGCATACAAAAAAAAGCGCATGGCAACCTCTGCTTCCCTCTGCAAAGGGCCTATCTTTTACTTTCATGTATTTACTTTTATGCAGAGAGTCAAATTTTTTCTCTCTATTCCTTTTTATTTCTCTTTTGGAAAGCATCATGTGGTGAGGAAAGATCTAGGCACATATATCCAGTTGGATGTGGGTAGCATGAGTTATTACTGTTGACATCACCTTTGAGGTGAGTATGTTGGGAGGCGAAACTATAAGCCCCTATCTTTCTATGTGTCCGGTTGAAATGTTTTGCTCATGTGTATGCGGTGAGTGTTAGCAATCATAGAAGACTATAAGATGGTTGAGTACGTGGACTTTCCTAAAGGCTCCTATACGCGACCCTTCCCGAAACGTTGATGAATTGTAGGTGCAAAGTTGACTAAGAACACAGTTTGTTGGTTTCAATAGAGTTTATGCTTTATACTTCGAGGTTGTGATGAATTGTTACTTATTCATGAGAAGTCTATGATAAAAAAAATATGTTTAAGTTTGTTGCAGTTATAATAATTTACATGATGCTTCTATGTCTGTATTTTGTTTTATCGACACCTCTCTCTCTAAGCATGTGGACATATTTTTTGATTTCTGTTTTCGCTTGAGGACAAGAGAGGTGTAAGCTTGGGGGAGTTGATACGTCCATTTTTCATGATGTTTACCGACTGTTATTTATGATGTTTTAATGCATAATAATGCATTTTGGTGTAATTCTAATGCCTTTTCTCTCATAATATGCAAGGAACACACAAAGAGGGAGAATTCCGGCAGCTGGAAATCTGGACCTAGAAAAGCTACATCAGGCCCCCTATTCGGCATAACTCCAAATGAACTGGAACTTGACAGTGAATTTTTATGGAATAAATATGAAATACTGGAGGAAATAACCACCAGAGGGGGGCCACCTGGTGAGCACAAGACACCAGAGTGCGCCTGACCCCCAGGCGCGCCTGGTGGGTTGTGCTAATCCCACCCCACCTCCGCTGCCCATCTTCTGGTATATAAGTCATTTTGACCTAGAAAAAAAGAAGGGGAGGACTTTCGGGATCGAGCGCCGCCGTCTCGAGGCGGAACTTGGGCAGTAGCACTTTTACCCTTCGGCGGAGCGATTCTACTGGGGGAACTTCCCTCCCAGAGAGGGCAATCATCGTCATCATCATCACCAACAACTCTCCCATCTTGGGAGGGAAATCTCCATCAACATCTTCAATAGCACCATTTCCTCTCAAACCCTAGTTCATCTCTTGTGTTCAATCTTTGTACCGGAACTATAGATTGGTGCTTGTGGGTGACTAGTAGTGTTGATTACATCTTGTAGTTGATTACTATATGGTTTATTTGGTGGAAGATTATATGTTCAGATCGAATATGCTATTTAATACCCCTCTAATCTTGAGCATGATTATTATTTGTGAGTAGTTACTTTTATTCTTGAGGGCACGGGAGAAATCATGTTGCAAGTAATCATGTGAACTTGATATGTGTTCGATATTTTGATAGTATGTATGTTGTGATTCCCTTAGTGGTGTCATGTGAACGTCGACTACATGACACTTCACCATATTTGGGCCTAAGGAATGCATTGTGGAGTAGTAATTAGATGATGGGTTGCGAGAGTGACAGAAGCTTAAACCATAGTTTATGCGCTATTCCGTAAGGGACCGATTGGATCCAAAAGTTTAATGCTATGGTTTGAATCTATTCTTAATACTTTTCTCGTAGTTGCGAATGCTTGCGAGGGGGTTAATCATATGTAGGAGGTTTGTTCGAGTAAGAACATCACGTAAGCACCGATCCACCCACATATCAAATTATCAAAGTAGCAAACACAAATCGAACCAACTGGATGAAAGTGACTAGATGAAATCCCCGTGTACCCTCAAGAACGATTTGCCTATTATAAAGAGACCGTTTTGGCCTTTCCTTTGCCTCAAAAGGATTGGGCAACCTTGCTGCACTTTTTTTACTATTACCGTTACTTGCTCATTACAAATTATCTTGCTACCAAACTACTCTATTACTTACAATTCCAGCACTTGCAAACATTACCTTGCTGAAAACCACTTGTCATTTCATTCTACTCCTCGCTGGTTTCGACACTCTTACTTATCGAAAGAGCTACAATTGATTCAATATACTTGTGGGTCATCAAGAGTAATTGAATATACAAACGTTGTCGACAAATGGAATACATAATACAAAAAAGGATAGCATGATATAATTCACATATATGATGATTGGCTAAACAACATGGCATTGCATAATTCACATATATAATGCCTTGCAACAAGATAGCATTGCATAATTCACATATATAATGTCTTGCAACAAGATGGCATTGCATAGTTCACATATATGGTAATTAGACACTAAATAGGTGGCATTCACACAAAGCATGTCTAAACTAAGAAAATGACATAGCAATGCAAGACACCATATGCACGAT
>NC_041393.1:336859445-336869719 GCF_002162155.2 Triticum dicoccoides
CAGGACTAGTCATCTGTCTCTGAATCCTCGTCCGAGGAGCAATTCATAACCAGCGAGATACGCGCTTCGTCTGATAGCATAGTCTACTCTGAAGACCTTGTTTTCAATCCAAAATTTTCCATCACCGTGTCAAATGGCTGATGCACACGAAGAGTAGTTGAATGTACTAACATTGTTGCAAAATGTAATATGTGATGAAAAAAGGATGGCATGATATAATTCACATATAAGATGACTGGCTAAGTAGGATGACATTATAAAATGCACATATATGATGCTTGGCTAAACAAGATGGTGTTGCATAATTCACATATAAGATAAAGAAACTAAACAGATGGCATTCACACAAAGCATATGTAAACTAAGAAGATAACATATTTTATGTATAAAGTAAGCAATGCAAGGCATCATATGCATGATACTACCAACATCAGCATGCCAAGTTAGAGCGAAGACCTCAGGGGGTAAATAGGAGTAGTCTTCTCCTTCCGAATCCCCCTTAGAAAAGTTATCTTCCTCTTGATTACAATCTGAAATGGGTGGAGGGGGGTTGCCTTTGTGCCCACAATGGAGCGACGTCTGCATGAAATTTTATTGCCACGCAAGGCTCGTCTCTTTTTCTCTACGTGTTCAGTTCCATTGTGTATAATAACTGACATGCATAGGAATAAAACATAGTGAGATTATGTAAGGAGTGCATGCAGAAATCTAGAGTGACCGTAGAAACCTGTGGATAGACCCAAACCCAATGATAGCAGGCAGATAATGGCTTCAGTTAAAAAATACTAATAATGGCTTCTTTACTATTTGTTTCCCACCCAACATATAACTCATAGTAGACACCAGAGATTAACCAGATAGTAGATAGATACTATTGATTGCGGTCCCGATATGTACCCCACAACCATTTAAAAATTCAAGTTTAAGAATTAGTTTGGAGCTGACTCAGAGTCTAACGGTGAACAGAATGATAAAGTAGCATGTAATATTAAGTGATGCATAACATAAGAAGATTGTGACCTCTCTTGCGGGCCTATGTAGCCCTCGAGGTCCTTTGCTTAGTTGATGATGGTAATGCAGTTGTCGTGGCTGCGGGTGGCGGGGAAGAAGATCTGAGGCTGCGAAAGACAGTCTGGAGGGCGCATCCCTGCTGTGGTGGACCCTTTTGTGATTGGAGCAGCTGAGCTGGGTTGGACGACGGTGCAACAGGAGCGGGACAAACCACACAAGGTTTTCTTTGACAACTATCTATGAGAGAAGTAATTCTGTAAGGACTCGTTTGAATTGGAGATTTCTAACAATGCAGGGATAGGAAATACATAGGAATATGATAGGAATGCACGTGCAAAATAGAGAATTCAAAAACATAGGATCTCTGCCAATCTGGGTGTTTGGTTCACATGAATTGGAAGATCACAAGATGCAAAGAAGCATGGTGAGATTAAGTCAAACCACAAGAAAATGTATGGTTATTTAATGCCATTATGCTACCAGCTCTTACTCTTGTGCTTCATGAATAGGAATTTGAAAAGGAGGACAAGTGGATATTAAAATTCCTATGGTTTTTCTTTCAAGGAGACACTAAAGGAACAAATCCAACAGTTTTCCTTTGCTCCATTCCTTTGAACCAAATGCACGAATAGTAGTACCATAGGAAACTTTCTAACTCCTATGTTTTTCATTCACTTTTCCTTTCAAGCATTGGCGATTCTAGTAGGCTGGCTTGAACAGGGAAAATCCTACACTCAAAAAAATGTTTTTGTGCTACTTCTACTACTTTGGACATAGGCCACTGCCCTACTAGCTCAACTCCGAGGCCCATCTACAAATGCACAGCTCAAACACGCAGAAATAGATAATGATGGCATTCAAGAGAGTCCATCACGGATAGCTAAGTTGCCTGGTACCTCACTGCTTGTCATATAGTAGGAGAAACTAAGTGTATTTCACGTTACTATGTGTGCTCAGTGGACAATATATATAACATGCAGAGTAAAAAAGCGATGCAACAAGTGTACAACCTCTTTGGCGAAGCCATGGAGATCTCAGCGTGATTGGTTGGTCGGTGAGGATGCTCCGGCTGATTTGGCTGTCGGAGGAAGGGAAGAAGATCTTAGGCGTCTGGAGATGGAGCCGGGGGTACTGCTCCACTGTGATGGAGGGTTTCGTCGTTGGAGCAGCTCTGGTGAGTTGTACGACGGCAAGGCTGAAGCAGGACAAGAGATACAATGTTAACCTGAGTGGAATTCTAAAAGCATCTCCAATAGATGATGTAAAATACATAACCACAAAGTGCTAGATGTAAAATACATCAGCTGCTCATCTCTAAATTTAACTGACGGAACTGAATTTAACTGTTGAAACTGAATTTAACTATCGAAACCGAATTTTGTTGTCGAAACTGAATTTTACTTTCGAAATTGAACACACTACTAGTAGAAAAGCAGTAGCAGTAGCGCCCGGAGCAGCAGCGCGTGCAAGAGCCGGGGAAGCTGGTCATGTAGCAGCATCTCGGGTAGCAGCTGCAGGGGCTCGAGCGAGAGCAGGATCTACTGCTCGTGCAGCAGCAACGCGCGCAAGAGTAGAGCAGCAGCGAAAGCAAGAGCAAGAGTAAGAGCGAGAGCAGCAGCGCGAGCAAGAGCAAGAGTAGACCAGGCAGGGCATCGTGAGCAAGAGTAGTGCAGCAGCGCGTGCGAGAGCCAAAGCAGCATCAGCTTCTACTGATGTGGACGTCTCCGCCGAGGGAGCGATGCCATGGAGGAACTGGCCGGTGTCGCCGCCGTGGATGGAGCCGCGCCATGTCAGCTCGGGACCGAGCGCCTACAGCATCGTGAGATCGAATCAGGAAGAAAATGCACCGATTAGTGTAGAACCTCTTTGGTGGCACCGATTAGGCCTCAGCTTCATCCGAGGAATCAGTGATGATGCTGTGCTTTCGGTGGTGCAGGTGAAGATGGTGGTGTGGGACTAGAGGTGGCGCGAAAGACAAGTGGAACGTCGGGGCAGCTCCTTGAAGGTGGAGGACAGGGTGGCTGAACTGGCGGGACGATGAGATCGACGACGGATCCTTAGCCGATGCGGTGGATGAGGGACGTCGAGGTGTTGCTGTGGACGGCGTCATCGAGGAAGAGGATCCGGCTGGGTGGCGGACGGAGGAGGGTGTGGAGCTTCGTAGGTTTTCGTGGCCTCGGTGTACTAATGGGTGGGTGGATGGGATGGGAGGGGGGAACCATTGCTTAGGAACGCTCTTGTCCAAAATGTGGGGTAAGTTACGGAAGTAGCCCCACCGGTTTGAGCTAGGCGGTTCTTTCGGTTCAGGGGTATCAAGGGCATTTCGCATGTCGGGATTTCGTAAGAGGTGGGAGTTTTTGCGCACGTTGTAATTTTGGGATAGCAAGGATCGGTAGAGATGGAGGGAGTTTTCGGGCGCGTTGTAATTTTGGGATAGCAAGGCTCGGTTGAGATGGAGGGAGTTTTCAGAGCACAACGAGACAAAGATATATCTTAAAAAATTCAGGGTAACAAGGCACGGGTTGAAATTTCCGGACAAGCCTAACGTGTACTGTACCAAATCAATTCGCACTTCCCTCGATGAAAAAACAAAAAAAAATATCAATTCACACCACACAAGAGAGTCTAGTCCCGTGTATTGTACCAAATCAATTCGCACTACAAATGCCATTCGAAACTTTGAATCCATGTTATGCTCAATTAAAACATTTCTCTACGTGTATAATGCATGCAACCTGCTACTCAAATGAACGTTTTAGTCCATTCCAAACTTATATACTACCACTTCAATATGAACTAAATTCGAATTCTTTTCTCTATTTGAATAAGATCTACAATCATGATTGTTGTCAAGTTAAACCATTTTAATTTGTTTCTGTGTTTTAATAAGATCAACAATCATCATTATTGTCAAGTTAAACCATCGTTTGTATATTATCTTCACAACACACCACATGATTACTATTGAGTTTGATATGAACAATGTGTACTATATGAACTCAAACTCGATTTTTTGAATCCACTTTATGTTGATTTCAAATCACAGTACATTTCAAGCTCTAGATCTTCATAATCTAAACCATGTCTCATATGTATAATGTGTTTATCACATAATGTATGGTGCCCCGCCCCCTACGCATACAAGTATTTAGATGTGAGTTGCAAACGCCACACATTATCACAAATTCAAATAAAATGTCAGATTGTTTGATATATAGTATGGTTTAGATTGTTCGATATTTAGTTGTGAGCTGCAAACGCCACACATTATCACAAATTCAAATAAAATGTGAGATTGTTCGATGCATAGTATTGTTTAGCTTGTTCGATATTTAACTGTGAGTTGCAAACGCCACACATTATCACATTATGGTATAACATGTCCAAAACCACACCACGCGTATCACCGCTATATTCATGCATGCATATGTTTACAACACTATGATCTCCTATTTAAATATATGAATCCACTTTCATATCGAATTATGATCTTTCTTAGTCTCTTACACCCACACAATCCTCTAACCTTTGGAGCTAGCACTAACTTTCTCTCGTGCATGCACATGCCCTCCTTGCCCTCCCCCTCCCTCAGCATTCTATCCACCACACACATTCATTTTTCCTTAGGTCTTTGTCCCACGGTCTCCACAACTCCTTTTCGACACACACTGATCGATAAACGTCTCAGGTGATGTCTGCCTACCACATACACACGCACCTTGCATCTCCTCCTTTCTGTGTCCATGCCTCTCGTGTGTCTCATACGGTCCCACACACGTGTAAACTCTCGCTGCTCTTTTCATCGATCTCACAATCGCACACTCCTCCCTCTATCTAGCTAGTAGGCCTCTCGCGCCACCTCCTAGCTCCATTCTCTCTGTCTATCCATCTCCCTGGGCCTTATTTACCTCTAACAAATGGATGTACACCGACCGATCTCCCGCTATACATATAGCTAGCTAGGTCGTTTATAACTTGTTTTCCCCACGCGCCAATTGATCTACCTCCTTAGTTATGTCTCTCCCTTCCTCCGACACACAACAATTGATCTACCGATATAGTTAGGTGTTTATGAAACACGTGGTTCCCCTTCATCATCCATGCATGCCTTCCAACACATCTATCACGTACACGCACACACAGAAACACATCCCCACTCTTCTTGATAATATTGCAGTTGTACCCTTGGTTTGTCTAGCAGGCCTCTCCCAGCATCTTCGAGAAGCAACTCCACCACCCCTCAAGCACTCTACCCCTCTCCCCCCCTCTCTCCCTCTCTTTCTCCTTCCCTCCCTCTCTCTCTCCCAACCTATTTCCCGTCCTTCACTTATGTATGGATGTCGACCGATCTCCCTCAAGACATAGCTGGGTCTATCATTCTCAACACATATACAAGTCGATCTACCTCTCTAGTTAGGTCTCTGCCTCCCCCTCCCCCATCCCCACACACACCGATACATCGAGCACTCTAGTCATGTCTCCCTTCCACACACAAACTTTCCCTGTGCCCTCTGACATTCCGGTAGGTCAGTCGCACTATATCTTTGACTTGCACACACACCATTTTGATGGCTCTCTTCATCGATCTCACACCCGCACACTTGATCCTCTCTTCGACTCTATCGATATCTATGACCCCTCCCTCTCTTCTTGTGGATCACCCCCTCTATATATGATATAGATAGGCCTCTATTTCACAATGTTTCAATTTTTTTGAGATACCATGGACACATATTCCCACCAATACATTCACAAAATCACACCCCTAACAAAAAACACTCACAAACGTACACGCCATTTGTCTAGGTTTGTATCTATCTCACACACACCCACGTCTCTGGGGAACGTTCACGAAGAGAAGAGGTGCACACACGGTGCATGTACGCCCGTCTCTTTCCCAATCACACCCGTGCGGGTATGTTGTGGAGCTCATTTCTGTATGAAAAGGCAGCCCACGTGGTAATTTGACACGTGTACTGGTTGTCCACTTGATGGAGGATCGTGTACCACAGGTGAACAAACAAATTGCAACTTGACGCGTTATTTAAAAAAGAGGCAAACCATGTGGGGCCTACCTTAGAGGCAAGTCTCTATACACTGGAGATACTCTGTACGTATAACTTTTGATATGTCCCGTCAACTTGCAGAACGAGGAGAAGAATGCTTAGTACGCCCTCTCCCCAGCCCATGGGCGCAGTGGCTCGCAGAGTCGCAGGACGAGGAAAAGCTTGCTTACTACGCCTACGCCCGCTCCCTCGCCCACGCGCGCGGTGGCTTGCAGGACAAGGAGAAAATTTTACTACTCCCTTCATTACTCCTCGTCCCTACCTTGGTTAGAGAGCTTGTCATATTGTTTGAAATATATGTCTTTTAGTATATTTCAATATGAACTACTAGTACATAATCCAAACACTATTGTATATAGATGTATTTTAGAGTGTAGATTCACTCATTTTGCTCCATATGTAGTCCATATTGAAACAGACGTACTAGTACGCACTCTCCCTTGCCTCTCACCCCTCGACCCTCGCCCACGTGGTGGACATGCAGCAATTCATCCGGTCTTAGATAGCCAGGACCATATACTGTAGTACCATTATTGCTCGACTTCCGAAGAGGCGAAGAGCCAAGTGCAAGGTTAATATTTTTGAGATGCCAAGCGCAAGGTTTATAGGAGAAGGAGGAGTAGTAGTACTAGTAGTGCGCACTAGTGGTATGTACTGTATGATGAAGAAGGCAACAAGATGTTTGTTTTGCATGACAGTCTCTTCTTACATGACGTGCTAGACCTAGTGGACCTCATTGTTGCAATAGGAGTACTATCATAGATGGCACGATTCAGAGTGGTGGCCGGCAGAAATAATTCGGAGCTGCTTAGTCTTAAACCCCATGAAGAAGTCCCATCGAAAGGAATAGCCATCCTCTACACGTGCTCCTATGTAAAATGAGTAAATGAGACAAAAAGAGAAGAGACAAAGTAAAAATCACCAGCCTTAGAGCCAGCCCTATTGTATTAGTGGATGATATTTCTACGTCATTATTGACATGGCTATATTATTAACCATGCTATGGAGGTAGAAGCGGATTTTTAGTTATTTGCAGAGGTAGCAGCGGATGAATATTCAACGGGGAGTGAAATGATGGCTGCTTCCTCGATCAAACATAGAGAAGGGTGGCCTCGTGATTTGACGGCTTATTAGTCATTATTACTGCTTATACTCTTTGCCCATATAATAACTGCGTGTTATAGAGTAGTGGGCTATACTTTTAATAACCATGCTCAACGAGAAGAGGTGCACGCAGCCACGCACGTATTACTAGTAGGACTCTTTGCGTCTTTTGCATCTTCCCCAACCACACATGTGACACTGTGGAGCTCATTTCTATACGATGATGCAGCCCACATGACAATTTGACGCCTCTAGTAGTAGTTACTCACTTATAAATAATGGAGGGTCGGGAACCACGCATGAACGGTGCCGCGTCATTTATAAATAAAGTTTTTTTCTTCAGTGGCACATACGCAATATAAATAGGTTCATATGGAGAGAAAAAGAAACCACTCCACTATATACATATCCAGGACGAGCCTACACGGTTGCTTGCTGGGGTTGCTCTCTTCACACACTCTCACACAAAACGACTGTGGCCACATCTCTAACATCCGGGCGGATCACGTCCGCCGGGGGAAGGGGTAGATGCTTTGTGTAGATGTTGTCGCCGTCACCGACGGCGAAAACCCACTGTCGACACATCTCGATCAGCGGTCCATGCTGTTCTCTCTCTCAAAGCGGTTGTGGTTGCCTTCGTCCCTTGCTCACTACCGCGACATGGCTAGTTTCTACCTCCCACCACCCTCCTATAGGTTGAGCTACATCCCGACATCCCTCAGGTACAACCTCCTTTACAGTCGGCTTGCACCACTGCCCCAGCTGCCCATGTCGCTCCATGTGGATATTTCTCTACTTCTTTGCCCCGCACGTACCTCTACTGGCTTCTACTATATTTGTGACGAGTTTATGTCTCATCAACTACTCCCAGTAGTCTTATTCTAATCATGCTTCTTCAATTTCTTTGCCACAGGGATGCTCACCTCTATTTTAGTAAAACTGCACAAAATGATCCGATGGTCAAAGGGTTGCAAACTTCATTTCTTCGGAAGGTTCAACATCGCTAGCAAATTAAAGCCAGGTTAGGGTTTAGGGTTCGAGGGTTAGGGACTTCATGGATCGTTTTTTTATTTAGTTGTCTCTGTTTCAAAATAAGTGTCAACTTTAGTAGTAGTACAACTTTGTACTAAAGTTTGCATAAAGTTGAGACACTTATTTTGGAACGGAGGGAGTACATATTGGCTATGATCTATCAATCATTGAGATGCAATAGCATGCATGTTAGTCTCCTTTTGTATTTGATGAAATGTTGCAACGGGGCAACCTTGGATGCAAGATACATGAAATAGAAGCTGGAAGCTTCATAGCATTGTACAAATTTGTCTCGCTGAGAAATTACAATCCGTACTACTATGTACTAAAGAGTTAGGTGTCGCACATTGTCCAGAAAATATGGTGATAGTGTGAGGTGGGCCATGTAATCACTAAGCTTGTGTATTTTCACTGCTTTCGCACTCCTCCGCTGTAAGAATGGAGAAAATTGTAATATACCTACTTTCGCCGAAACGTGCGACATCCAGCAGTCGTACCACCTTAGTAATAATGACCAATGAGCCATCAAATCACATAGACCCAGTAGTAAGTTGGACGAATATAGCAACAATCACTCTTGAATCCACTTCTCCCTTCAACGCAGGCGCCAGCGAGAGGTCGTGTCCGCTCTGCCCGAGCATGAATGCGGCACCGATTCTCTGGAGCGGCGCTGACCGTTTCCGGCGAGAAGCGCACGCGGGTGATGGAGGGGCTCTGGGTGGGCCAAGATAGTCAGCAGCGGGCGTGGCAGCTATCATGACCGGAAGCCCGGAAACGAGAGCATGCACCGACTCTCGCGGCTAAATCGTACACTACACACCATCTCTGTGTAGGAGTAGGTCAATGTGTCGCCCTCTCTAACACAAACACACAGGTTCATAGAATAGGAATATCGTGGGAGTCGGAAGCCACATGAAGCGAGATAAATGGAGTACGTACAAGAAGAGAAGAGGTGACGAATATTCCATAGAACCTGGACTGAGGTAGTACTCCCCCCGTCTAGGTGCTAAGTCATCTTATGAAAATTAGATATTCCCAAAATGTTTAGGCGTCATTCATTAACTTCTCATCTCAATACCCTCCTAGCCTCGTTGCTAGCGAGCGTTACTTACTCTGCTTTCTTATCTCCCCCGGAAACCCAATGCATGAAGCACAACTACGCACTGATTAGTCAAGGAATCAAAGTCGGCTTGCATGCGAGTTAATACGTGGCCCTGCATGGTAGCTAAAACGGCATCTCTTAATTGTTGTGATCAATTGTTGCATTTGGAGAGAGAAATCAGGGCTTTTATTGGAGGAAGGACCGGTCAAGTTTCTCCTTCTCCTCCAATCTGCTTGCACCTTGGTCCTAATACACCTAGACGAAGGGAGTAGTACGAGATACGGTGGCACATTGACTTAGGTCGAATACAAGTGCCCAAAATTATTGGAAGAGAGCAAAGTATACAAACTAAATAATTAAAATTGAATTTCTCGTTTTTCGAAACAGAGGCAAAAGATTTTCCTCATCCACAAATAAACAACATGGCAATTACTCTCAATACGCCCTAGTTTCTTCGCACCCGCTGAAACCCTTAATACATATGGTAGCACACTGACTTAGGCCGAATAAAAGTGCCCAAAATATTTAAAATTGGAGGATGGTGCAACCCACCTTTCCAATATTTTGACCGTGTGTGGTTTAGTTGTTGTTTCAGAGGGTCGTGTACCACATGTGAGCGTAAGTGCGACCGAGAGGCGTGGAGCATTAATTTTGAGTTGACCCCTTCGAGCGTTAAATTTTCTTCACGTGTTAGCTTTGCCCTAATAATTTTCTTCACTAGTAGTATGTTATATAAAGAGTTCCGTTTCGTGCACAATTTAAACTGATTTTTATGGAGAGAAAATAAAACACACTCCAACTATATACGCTGCAGCCTCAGCGCTTGTTTTCTAGGGTTTGCTCTCTTCACACTCTCTCTCCACTATATATATACACGCTGGAGCCTCAGTGCTTGTAGTTGCTCTCTACACACACTCTCACCCTATCCAGATCTAAACAACTAAAACAAGACTACGTTG
>NC_041393.1:336869899-336940619 GCF_002162155.2 Triticum dicoccoides
AGGAGGCTTAACGCTGTTGCCGTTGGCGAGGAAGGGAATCCACTGTCGGCGTCATTGTTCTATTTCATCCAGCAGCGGCACAGGAGGGCCTCTGACCCCTTCTTCCTTGTCGCCATACGTAGCGTAGGCAGATCGGTCTCCTGTCGCCGACCGAGCCACACCCCGAGAACCCTAAGGTATAATTTACTTAATCCACAAGCATTGTTGTAGCTGCATGTGGAATATTTTCGCTTCTGCACTTGAATCTAGGAGTTGGATCAAATAGGAAAGTAGTGGGGAAAGTTGTATAACATGAATCTAGGACGTGGTTCAAAGAGGAAAGGAAGGGGAAAGTAGTACAGACTGGCTATCCAACACCTATGTTGGTCGAAAAGGGAAAAGAATGACGAACGCAGTACACACATCTGTAAGGAACTGATCTTTCCATGGGTGGGGGACAAGGTTATATAGTTTGAGCGGGACTAGATTTGCTGCCCTCATAGAGGGAAAGGTGTCTAAAGATAACAAAAATGGGATCAACACAAATATTCTCCTTGGTTGTTTGTTGCAACAGATTTTGCATCACCCCTTTATACATTGGTAGATGCACATGGTGCTTGTGCATCCACTTCCCCATACAACTCTTTAGCTGTTGTTCATCTAATAATACCACTAGAAAATTGAAGCAATGCCACAGTTAAAAGCAAATTACATGTTTAATGAATTTTATTGTTAATATAATCGCTTTGTTAATATGAATCAATGTCACTGTTTGAGAAGTGATACTTTCTTGCTTTGTTTCCCATTTAGATAAGTTAGATGCTTCTTTTTGTGGGCTTCTGTGTCATCCACCATTATTGAACAGTAGTTGTTTCCTTTGCACCTTTGTAAACAGGGTTATCTACTTCACCTTGTTGCTATTGCGACCTTCTGTTGTACTACACAAACCACTTTTGTTTTAGTGTTTTGTGCAGTTCAACCAAAATGTCACACTGACAACGTTTCTTGATTGCTTGATCTTAGTGGAACTGCACAAGAGGAGATCTAACTTCCTATCCGTGTTGGCAAATTTGTTTCAGATCTTCTTCTTGTGGGTTGTTTGAATCCCACGTCATGAGAGGTTAGTACTAGCCTCCTTTCACATGATTGTGCAGTGTGATTTCATATGTTGTGCTACTTATACGGTAATGTTGTTTGATTTTAGTGAACTACACAAATGGAGATCAGACTTCCAATCCGTATGTGCATCATAATATCCCATTGAGGTAAGATAATGCTATTTCACAACTGTTGGCCTGTATTTTTCTACTGTCATCAGAAAATTAATGTCGTTGTTTAGTGCTATACTTGTGCTCCCTAATTGACATGCCAAATCTTACATTGAAGGCGAAGCTTGTCTGTTATTGAACCAAGTGATGAAGGGGAAGAACAAGAAGAAGAAAACAAAAATCAACTCCCGGTGCTGTAATGAAGCACTGGAACTGTGATGACACAAGTAATGATATAGTTTTACATCTTAATTTATTGCTATGGCTAGAACGAGCAATTGTTTTGCCACTGATTTGATGCCACTCTTAATGTAATATGTAATTATCTCTACTTGTGCAAACATGGATCTTCTTTGAAGATAAAATATATTTTAGTGGAACTGCACAAGAAGATGATGGAAACATTAAACTCATCGAGGAGTATATAGTAAGCATGGCAACCACAGTAGATAACTACAGATGGTTCCGGAGAAGTGCTTCATCTGTATGCTCTACACAATAAGCCTCCTGACAAAGGTTGGTACTGGCCCACGGATTTCATCCATATGATTGAGCTTTGTCATCTCTATTGGTGTCGTGCTACTGTTTAGATACTGTCATGAGAAAGTGTTATTGTCCTCAAGAAGTGCTTCATCCGTGTTGTTTTAGTTATTTCCTTTCCTTTTTTCGAGCGAAGAGGGATGCAACATTTAGTTGTTCTCTTGCCTTTGCACAACAGGATCATCCTGTTCATATCAGAAGGAAGCATTTGAAGGATGGTTACATTATTGCCCACAAGAACAAACTAACTTCAGCTAAGAAGGACTCACGGATCTCGATCATTGCTCCTGTGATGGCCAGTAAAATGTTGTTTTAGGATTCTTTCCGGTGAGTTACATTTTTTTAAATGGGTGCTCTGCATGGATAATGTAGGTTGCCTGTTTAAACTGTCAATTCATAGTGCATTTGCTTTACATTAATCACTTTTTTTGTATTTATGAAAACAAGGATGCTCAGCTTGATTTCAATGGGAATTGCAGAAAATGTTCTGATGGTTCGGCCCTCCCTTATACTTCATCATGCACTATACATCGAATGTTCACGAATCATTAATTTCCACCTCCAGGCACAAAATTATCTACAAAAGAGGAGGTGCGGATATGTTCAAGGTGTTGCAACATATAAAGGCGAAATCATACAAGCTACGCGAGAAGTTGGTTGATTTTAGTGGAACTGCACAAAAAGAATAGATGGTTCATTTAGCACGATGTGACATGTCAATGTATGAAATGATGGCAAACACTGCCCATTCCACAGTCGTAGCCATTTGATATTTTGGAATAGGAAAACCTTGTCAAAGTTTGCTCATTGATGTACGCAAAGACACACATTTGATATTTTGGAATGGGACAACCTTGTCAAAATTTGCTCATTAATGTTAGCAAGAAGACATGCGTTGGATATTTTCGAATGGGACGCCCTTTGCTTTTAGCAGCATCGATCAATTTTTCTTTATTCTTTAGTTGTGAAGTAAATATTGGCTCTGACATTTGAATCACTCAGATGCATAATCATCGATTGTTTTGAATGTTCTCTATGAATTGCTAGGCCTATGAGTTTGATTGCAATGTACATATAAGCTAAAAAATTGCTCAAACTTTTTGTACGTCTGAAACTACTACAAACGTGGTGATCACCATGTGTCCCGGGAATAATGCTAGTACATATTGTTTTGCATGCTCATCCAATGCTAGTGATACAAGAATTAGAACTAATAGAATAAATTTGTTCATACACGGTTGGATTTCATATAAACATGCCGGATTTCATTACATTTCATCCATTCTTCAACTAAAAGGGGTACGTTGGAGGTATAATTCATTAACCTAATCTATGATGTCCGGCACACATTTCCCTGAGATGAACATAAGCTTATTCACCAGCACACCTCTCCGACTCCACGTCACCGCCAAGAAGCTAATCGGTCGTCAATGCTAAACCCGCCAAGCTTGGCTTCAACCGGAGGGTAGCATCGGTGGCATTACTTGCACCCGAGCGGCGGCGAGCTACCGTGTTCTACTCTTCCTCATTTTTGTGTGGCGCGGCCTCGTTGGTAGTGGGGCGGGGCCTCGACGAAGCCGGCGATGTCCTCTGTCTCATTGCCGGAGGGGCGGCGCCTGAGCAGAGGAGGGGAAATCCTCCCCCTTATTGCCGGCAGGGTGGGGCCTCGGAGGAGCCGGTGATGTCCTCTGCCTCGTTGTTGGTGGGACGGGGCCTTGGAGGAGCAGGGCCTCGCCGAAGCCGGCGAAGTCCTCCGCCTCGGTGCCGGTGGGACATGGCCTCGACGGACCCGGCATTTTCCTCTGCCTCACCGTCGGTCTCTCCAAATAGCTCCTTGCCCACTTCATCGCCCTCTTTGTAGGCGGCCGCAACCTCCACCACCCCATGCGGTATCACCAGCGCACAAGGCAGCTCTCGCGGGCAGAGCGGTATGACTTGAGCAGCGCCTCCTGCTCTGCCCGCTCTGCGGCAATCTGCTCCTCCACCTGCAAGTGCTCCTCGAGGACATGGTGGTTGTAGGCGGCGTCGGCTTGCGCCTCCCAGAACTACTTCTCACGCTTCTGCCTCACCATGTCCTTGTATTGGGCACGGGCCTCACCGATGGTCATGGTGCAATGGACCGGCGAGGATGGCGTGGAGGAGGGGGTTGGTGCCGGATCATCGACTACCACGTTCTCCATTGGGACATTGTCGTCCTCCGGCTGCCTGCCGGCCAGCCAGTTGGCAGAAATGGCTGTCATCTCCTTCTGGTCTGTCGTACGCCCATCCCGAAGAGCGCTAGAGCGCGAGGAAGCCATGGTAGGAGTGGTGTGGACAGGAGAAAGGGAACTCAGGCGAATGACTGCGGCTATGGCCGACGCAACAGTTTATATAGCAATGGTGGGCGACAGAGGGATGGTCTGGTGGCGCCGGAGTAGCCGCCTCAGCAACCACGTATCATTAATGTGGGCGGCAAACGGAAGGACGACACTTGTGTCGTTTGAATGCGGTGCAATCACCTGCACCGGGAAGCGGCGTGGGCGGTGCTGACAGTATCAGGCAGAAAGCGCGCGCGGGCGAGGGAGGGGTTCTGTGTGGGCCAGGGCGGTCAGACTCATGCTTGGCAGTGGTCCGGTCCAGCAGCCGGACATGATTGATCGCCAGCGAGCTCGTCGAGCTCCGCGACAACAATTAAACGATGGACGTGGCTTCTGACTAGGAGCCGGTGCCACCACCCAAGCCGGTTCATGCCATGTTCACCATAGAGCAGGTGCGGCCGCACTTCGATGCCGTAATGGCGGAAGAGCTACCGGCACCGGAGGACCTGTGCTGCAACCTCCATCTCCTCAATGAGCACCGGCTCGTGGAAGGAAGAATCGCCGGTGAACAAGCGAATGACAATGCCGTCGCGGACAAGGGGCCCTATGATTCTCGCTTCCTGAATGAGCAGCAGGTGTTGTGTCAAACCATCCGTAGGGCCCGCGAGACCCTCTCCATCTTCCTTCGGTTTGTTGCACTAGCCGTGGCGCCGTCGTCTCGTGTTGTCAACATGGTCAACGAACATGAGGAATCAGGAGATGACTTTAATTGGAGAGGATGACAGTGGATCCCACCAGGGCCATAGCTGCACATACGCAAGTGCCTCCTTATTAGTATGTACAACTATATTTTTTTGCTTCCTCCTGGTTTCCTGACATCACGGTCGAACAACATTGTTAACCTATATAGTAAATAAACGAGAGAATTGCACAAGGAGCGGTCGATGGCTGGGACCCAGCAGCTCGAGCAGTATTTGTGTTTTTGAGGTGTGAGCACAGTTTTTCTTGAGCGATGTTTTGTTGTTGTTCAGAGGAGCAGGGTATCAACTGGGCGGGTTGTGGCCCATCTGGCCTAGGCTATTATTTTATGTCGACCAAATATACAGCCCAGATATTAATTTTTCAATGTGAAAATGGCTAGCCCAGCTATTTTTTTGCGGAATACCCAACCCAGGTCAACCTGTTATTCTCTGGGCCGCATTAGACTTGCTAAGAAATGGGCTTTAAGAAATAATAAATGGGCTGTAATTAAAAAATTGGCTGTAAATATAAAAAACGCACCGAACAGGTACATTTTTAAATTTCATTACTTATTGCGCGCGCAAAATTTCATTGGACTTTTACGTAATACAAATTTATTTTGAAACTATATTTAATCTGACTCTAAATTTTGGGTTAAAAAAATATTTCGGATCCCATCAAAATGTTGGAAATTTTGTTGATTTTTTTGAGTGGTTGGCTAAAATTATTAACCGTTGTCCTGGCTAGAAAATGGGTTGTAATATTAACAAACAGTAAATGGGATGAGTAAATTCCATTAGAATTAAAAAATGGGTTGTATATTATAACAAATCACAAATGGGCTATATGTTCTCTACCACGGATGTGATGGTCACTTGTTGCCCTACTAAGTGGACGCGTACGCAAGGCTTTGTCAACTTATAGTCAACACACGATTCTATTAGCAGTGGCCATTGGATTTCCATCTAACGGCTGTGGTGCTTCTTCAATCTCAGATATTCATGCTTCAGCCGCCCAAACCACCACAGGCGGTACCTCCTGTTACCGCCTCCCGTGGCCGGCTGTGCTGCCGTGTAGGCCTCACCGGCCCACCCTACTCCCATCGTCGTCCAGGCCATTCCTCTACTCACCAACACCTCCTGTTATTCTCCGGCGACAACAGCCTCACACCACAGCCGAATCAGTGAACCCTCTTACTCCCCTCCGCATGGACATCCACTGTTGTGTCTTCACCGGCTCTGAGTCATTCCCTTCCTAGGCCTCGCCATCATCACCGCATTGGTTCTCTTGGTGCGGCGTGGTCAACTTTGTCAATGAACGATATCCATCGGAAGAGGCACGATCGTGGAGTGGCTGACAATAGGGACCCACATGGCCCATGGCCGCACGCGAGCAAGTCCCTCCTTATTATGCGAAAACAAATGATTTCTCCACCTGATAGTTTGAGCCACCAGCTACATCTTCACACTCAGGGAAGTGTTTCCTTTATTACATGGAAAAAAGTTTCCTCTCCCTGATAGCTGGGACCCAACTGCTTTATTATGATCCATTTCACAAAAATATAGATTGTACCAAAGATGCTAAATTGTTTCTTTTTATTCTAACTCGAAAAATTAGAAATTAAAAAACCCAGAAAACATCTTCACACGCATGGAAGTGCCACCTTATTACAAGCAAAAAAATGATTCCCCCTGCTAGCTGGGACCCACCAGATTTGGAGGTTGACTTGTGGGCCAACTAAGTTGACGCGTACAGGCTTTGTCAACTTAGTCAAAACGATTCTAGCTGCACTGACCGTTGATGTAAAATCAACGGTCATGTTGTGTCTTCAACCTCTGGTCTTCTTGCTCCAGCCACTCAAACCAGGCCCGACGTACCGCCTGCTCCAGCCTCCCGTAGCCGGTTGTGCTGCCGCGCAGGCCTCACAGACCGACCATACTACAACTGGCCAGACCTTCCCTCTACTCACCCACACCACCTGTTATTCTCCGGCGACGGCGGCCTTACGCCGCAGCCGAACCAGTGAACTATCTTACTCCCCTCCGCGTGGACATCCACCTGCCTCGTCTTCTCTGGCTCCTCATCGTTCCCTTCCTAGTCCTCGCCGTCGTCCACCGCCTTGATTCTCTCGGTGCCTCATCGTCAACGAGTTCAACGAATGACAGCCATCAGAAGTGGAGTTTAGGCTGTGAGGCTGATAGCCGGACCCACCAGGTACATCTTCGAAACCAAGGAAGTGCCTCCTTATTACTCGCAAAAAAAGATTCCTCCCCCTGACTGCCAGGACCCTCGCACACAACGAAGTGCATCGTTATCCTCCCTGATAGCTGGGACCCACCCGGTCGAAGCGTACATAGCGTTGTCGCGAACGTCTACGTACATACTGGTCGATTGGTCTCTCTGCAACGATGAACCATGGCCGAGCAAGCAGCGCCACGTGTAGTAGTAGACGATGTCGAGTTGGCAGCAGAGGAAGACTCGGCATGCACCCGACGTAGCCATTCAGGAAGTCCCTTCTAAACTGTGTACACGTACATACAGCCAAATGCCAAAAAATACAGCCACGTACATACATACGGGCGGGGTCTCAAACGCCTACTCACGCATATGTATGGCTAGGCCTTGTGTACATGGAGAGTTAGCGGACGGCAGCAACGACGTCGTGTTCATCGGGAGGCTCATTGACCACCGTCGACCTCCTCCAGCCTCCACGGGCTAATGTTCATTCACGGCTACTATTCATCCAGCCTCCACCGGCTGCTGTTCATAGAGCCTCCATGGGGCCATGTTCATCCAACCCCGGCCTGCTGGGGTGCGCAGCCTGCTCGGGGTCCTGTTCATCCAGCGGCAACTCCCTACTACCACGGGGTCTTGTTCATCCAAACCCCACCAGGAACTGTTCATCCACAGCCAACCAACTGACTCAACTCACCATGTCTCGACTCATTCTACGTACTGCGTGCACGGTAGCACGGTCGATGTTCATCGAGAGGCAACCCAACACCGGTTGGCTACGTCTCGCACGGGGGCTCGATCGGCTTCAGTAAGCAGTAGCAGTGAGTCGCTCGGGTTTAGTTAGCAGCAGCGGCGAAAGAATCTCTCGGTTCAGGCAGCAGCGAATGAATCACTTGGGTTCAGTTAACAGCCAAGGGATCGATTGCTCGGGTTCAGTAACATGCGATCGCTCGGGTTTAGTTAGCGAACGGCTCGCACACACGCGCGTACACAAGGGAAACGTGCAAACCTCTGTGCATCGCTCGGCCCTGACCACCCACCATAACCGGGAACTCCCCGATATTTTCCTCGGCCTTGCTTTTACCATGATTTTTTCCGTCATGGACGGCCCAAAGAATGTCATGCAACTGCGTCTCCAGCCCGCCCAGGACAAAAAGACCATTTCCTGTCATGATTTTTTGTCATAGAAGTAGGAGCCCACCACATCTTTGATGATACATGATTTTGGCACAATTATCGTCATAGAAGTGTCATAAGCATACAAAACAACAACAACAAACAACAACAAAGCCTTTAGTCCCAAACAGGTTGGGGTAGGCTAGAGGTGAAACCCATAAGATCTCACAACCAACTCATGGCTCTGGCACATGGATAGCAAGCTTCCACGCACCCATGTCCATAGCTAGCTCTTTGGTGATACTCCAATCCTTCAGGTCTCTCTTAACGGACTCCTCCCATGTCAAATTCAGTCTACCCTACCATCTCTTGACATTCTCCGCACGCTTCAGCCGTCCGCTATGCACTGGAGCTTCTGGAGGCATGCGCTGAATATGCCCAAACCATCTCAGACGATGTTGGACAAGCTTCTCTTCAATTGGTGCTACCCCAACTCTATCTTACATCATCAGTCTGGACTCGATCCTTCCTCCTGTGGCCACACATCCATCTCAACATACGCATCTCCGCCACACCTAACTATTGAACATGTTGCCTTTTAGTCGACCAACACTCAGCGCCATACAACATTGCGGGTCGAACCGCCGTCCTGTAGAACTTGCCTTTTAGCTTTTGTGGCACTCTCTTGTCACAGAGAATGCCAGAAGCTTGGCGCCACTTCATCCATCCGGCTTTGATTGGATGGTTCACATCTTCATCAATACCCCCATCCTCCTGCAGCATTGACCCCAAATACCGAAAGGTGTCCTTCTGAGGTACCACCTGGCAATCAAGGCTAACCTCCTCCTCCTCACACCTATTAGTACTGAAACCGCACATCATGTACTTGGTTTGTCTCCATAACTCTAACTTCCTATTTACCCCCGTCTGACTATCGTCAACTAGCATGAAAGGAAAAAAAATTCGTTCAGCCCAAAATGTCACAGATGTGTCTTTTTTTATAGTGATGGGTGATGTCAACAATAATAACTCATGATCACTCATATCCAAATGGATATATGTTCCTAGATCTTTATCCACCACATGATGATTGCAAAGATAAAAATAAAAAGGTATAGAGGAGAACACTATTGACTCTTGCATAAAAAGTAAATATATAGAAGTAAAAGAGCGTCCTTCTATAGAGGGAAGCAGATGTTGTCATGCGCCTTTTGTTTTTGGATGCAAAATCTCTTAATGCAAAGGAACGTCACGTTACATTGCCCCTTATGATAGCAACCTTTATTATGCAGTTCGTCGCTTTTATTACTTTGCCATCACAAGTGTGTACAACACTTATTTTCCTTTACAATAAAAGATTAAACTTATTTAGAAGCAATTTTTATTGCTTTATGCACCAACGACAACTTACTTGAAGGATCTTATTCAATCCATCAGTAGGTATAGTGGACTCTCATAACATAAAATTGGGTTTAAGGTTTTTGGATCCACAAGTAGTATCTCTACTTGGTGCGGATTTTTGGCTAGCAAAGATGTTGGGAAAGCACCACATGTTGGAGGTTCTATGACAATATAACTTCTATGTGAATATGAACAAACATAAATCATTACATTGTCTTACCTGCCCAACGTCAACAATTTGGCATAAAATACTTAATGGGGGCTCACAGTCATAAAAGATGCCCAAGATAGTATATTTGCATGTGAATCTTCTCTTCCCTTATTAATTCTTTCATGAATTGCATCATTGACCAATTGTCGGTGTACAGAAGTAGGGGCTCTACTTTGTACCCCTTTACCTGTGCACGGGCAGTCAGAGCCATGCCCACGGCCACACTTGGCAAGATAGGTGAAGGAAGCCGAAGCCACAAGACGATCAAAGCAACACCAAGACAGAGACACAAAGAGCAAGAGGGAGAGGTGGGCTCGCTTGGCAAGACCCTTACCGGAGCGGCCTCGCAGCCCCGACAAGAGCCTTGCTGGGGCAACCTGCCCAACACCAACAAAGCACGCCACCCATGAGCCCGAGGTTTCCAACAACATCAATCACATTGGAACCAAGGCTCGGGAGGCACCTCCATGGTGGCATGCAGATCTTCGTGAAAGATCATTAATACACAAGGTCAGTTAAGGACCAGAAGACGAGACCTCCGGCAACATCCTTGCCGAGGACGACCGCGGTGCCATGGCAAGACCCTTTTCGGGGCCCCTGTCAAGACCCTTGCCGATGACATCAACGAGGCCGTGGCAAGGCCCGCACGCACCAAGACCCCACCACCATTCCCATGCAGCTGCCAGCCCAGCCAGCCAGGCGGGCACATGCGTGGCGACGCGCGGTCCCGAGGCCAACTCAACAGGCACCTACGTGGTGGCATGCAGATCTTCGTGAAGACGCCGCTACCACGCCAGCTCAGCAGCCAGTCAGCCTACGTGGCGCCGCCCGCCTCGCTGGCCAGGGCGCCCATTGAAGCAAGGTGAGGCGGCGATAAAGCAAGGGGACACCTCAGTGGCGCATTTAATGTGTCTTGTCCCGTAATGACAAGCGATAAGCTTGTCCACTGTATCCTTTCCACCTCATGTGTACCACTGTGGCACCTCCTTTGACTATAAAAGGAGGCCCGAGGCATACTAGAGAGGGATTCGGCTCTTTGAGCAAGTCACGCTCGATAGCTAGTTCAAGAACACTGATATACACACCAAAGCAGGACTAGGGTATTACGCGATCTCCGTGGCCCGAACCTGGGTAAACGACCTTTGTGCTGGCTCTTAGACCTGCTCTTCTCACAACCCCGCACCCGCCGACCACAGTAGGGATCCCGCTGATCCCATAGGTGTCGTTCTCACCGGCATCTTTGGCGCGCCAGGTAGGGGGCACATTTGTTAAAATCGGGTCTAGCAGCCAGTCTAGCAGCTCTTCATCACCATGGTTTCCAAGGAAGAAGGCGATCCGACGGGCGGCATCATCAGCAGGTGCAGCAAACGCTCGCACAGCGACAGAAAAGCTAAGTCACGTGAAAACTTCGAGCAATTCTTTCTATATAAGGGTATTCTCCCTGGAGATCTTTCCCTCTGTATATGAAACCTGCACGCAAAGGGGCCCTTCCACTATTGGCAACGCCTTCATTTTGTTTCGAGTCCGCTCAACAGTTTGAGCGGCTGCGTCGAGAATGGAAGGTAGCCTTCCGCTATTGGCAACGCTCTCGTTCTGTCCCGAGTCTGCTCGACAGCTCGAGCGGCCGCGCTGAGAATGGCAAGGTGGTTCGCATGGCCGCACGCACACCTGGCAGGCTATTGGGGATCCGTCCTCGAGGTGCCGCGACATGGGTCTACGCGCCGGCAAGCCTACCCAATTAACGTAGGGTGGACATACAGAGAAAGATCAAATTGGAAAATAACATGCATTGTTTCAAAAAGTACTGCAGGGTTATATTACATCAATTGTTGTTGTGGTTCTAACTAAAGATATTAATTGTCTTGGTCGTGAACCTGCAGCGGCAACAAGAAACGGGGTGCCTAGTCCCGACGCTGCCTTCGATCCTCTCGATCCCGTCGACGCAGCTGATGATGGTCTTGATACGCTCCTTGAGCGGTGTGAGGTCCACATCGTCCAGCAAGCTCTCCAGCGCGGCGGCGAAGTCGAGGTCGGGTACCAGTACGACAGCTTGGTGAGGACCTTGGTCAGGGCACCCCGACAAAGCTGCCGGGCCTCATTGACCAGAGAGCTTGCTCTGTTAGAGCGAAACTGCTCCAAGGCTCCAAGAACACCCTCGAAGAACAGGGTCAGTCTGGCGTTGGGGCTCACATTCGGCTCTGGGGTGTACCTCACGTCCGACATCCCCATGTCAGCCAGCTTCTTGGTGATCCTATTGGCGACGTCGACGAGGCAGCTGATCCAAAGGTTCTCGCCCTTCACAAAATCCTTGTGATTGTCGGCATCGTTCTTCCGCAGCTGCCTCTCCGTCTCCAGGATCTTGGTCAGGGCCTGCTCCCGGGCCTTGGCCTCCGAAAGCATCCCCTCAAGACCCTCCAGCTTCAGCTTCCGGTCCTAGATGGAATCGTTGGTGCTAGTGAGCAGCTCAGCCTTGTCGAAGACTGCGCCCTGCACCTTCGTCAAGGCGTAGTTGACCGAGTCCTTCTCCTTCGCCAGCTGCTCGGCCTGTTCTACCGGCCGTCTTGCTCCGCCTACAGCTCCTTCACCTTGTCGCTGTGGGCTAGAGCTTGAGCATCAAGTGCTTCCTTGTGCTTCCGCTCCAGCTCCTGCGTCCGCTACGCGACGAGCTCCATGACCTCCTTGTCCTTGCCACGGAGTGTGATGGCAAGCGTTGCCTCACGAGCGACGAGATCCTCCTCCTGTGAGTTTAGCTCAGCCTGGCGCTGGGACCGGGCGGCCTCGGCTTGGGCGTCCTCTTCCCTTGCCGCCTCGTGGGCCTTCTTGATGTCGGCCTACTTCAAGAGGAGCAACTGCTGGCGCTCGGCCAGCTGGTTTTGAGCAGCCTTCAGCTCCTTTTGGGTCTGGCAGAACCAGGCCTGCGCCTCGGCAACACGCCCCTCGAGGTTCACCTCTGCCTTACCCGCCGCCGCCTCCCTGGACATTTCCTTGTCCTGACTGGAGCGGTGGAGCGCCTGGAGCTTCCAGAAGCTGGCGCCCATAGCCCGGAGAAGCTACTCCTCCTGGGTGCCGCCGCCATCGGCGCTCGGTTCATCGACAACCTCGAGCCCGGCGGCTGCGAGCACCTCGTCGTCGAACACCTGCCCCTCGGCCGGCGCCCTGGTGCCCGCCGTCCCTGGAAGGTGGACGAACAGGTCGTCGCCCACCTTCAGGTACCTGCTCAAGCCAGAGGCAGCAGAGGAAGAGGGTTGATCATCAACTACCTCCTCCTCGGCGGCGGCCTTGCCGGGCTCCCCAGCAGGCCCCTTGCCGGCCCCACCAGCAGGCCCTGGCCGGCCTCCTCGGTAATACCCTTGCCGGCCTCCTCGGCGGCAGCCTTGCCGCACTCTTGAACGGACCCCTTGGTGGTGTCCTCGGCGGCGGTCTCGGCGGCCTCCTCGGCGGCGACCTTGTCGGCCTCGGCCATGGCGTCCTGGGCGACCTCCATGATGATGGTGTCGATGTCCTCCTGGTCCGCCGGTGGGGGGAATCTGGATGCCGAAAGGGGGGTTGAGGTGAGGCCAAGATCAAGGATAATAAAAGAAGAAGAAGAAGAAGGAAAAGCAGGAACAAAAAGCGGGTGACTTACCCATGCCAGGTTGAGAAGAAGTGGCCCCCTCCCCGCCAACATCTGTTGCCGGGACGGAGCCACTAGTGCCCAAGTCCACCTCCTCCTCCATGCGCATGGGCTCGGCGCTTGGTGCCCTTGCCGGGGACACCCCTCGGGGCGGTGTGGTTGATGGGGGCGGCATGTTGGAGGTGGCCCTCGGTGGCTCCTCCTGCTGCCGTCCTCCTCCTGCAGCCACAACAAGGTCACTGCCAGAAAGTCATACCCCGGCGCACGTTGATAAGGAGTCAGGTGGTGGACGTATGCTGTGTGCTGAGTCGGGGGCTGCGCCGGGGGATGCTGTCCGAGCTGATCTCCACCACCGGCGTGTGCGAAGCGCCCGTCGGGGGCTGGTCGCCCGCCGACGCCTTGGCCCTCTTCGCCACCCTCTGGGCCAGCGTCTCCATGTCCCTGTGAAGATAAAAACAAGTCACGAGTAGTAGCATGGTCTGAAAAAGCGGAGGTGAAGAAGGGAAGACACTTACTCGTCCTCTGTTTCCTCTCCCGCTGCCTTCCTCTTCCTCTTCGGGCTAAGGGACCCAAGATTAAAGATGACCCCCATGTCGACGTCTGTGGGAGGAGGAGAGGGTGATGGAGTCCGGCGGCGCTTGGACGAAGAAGAAGCAGTTGCTTTCTTCTTCGCCACTGCGGACTTCGTCGCCTTCTTCGCCGTCACGACCCTCGTCTGGCGTGCGGGCTCCCCCTGGGCCCCATGCCGCGGCTCAGTCCTCCTAGGCTCGACCGGCTCATCAGAGCTGGCCCACCGCAGGACACGTCCTCTTATCCGTGGCCGAAGGATCGTCAGCCTCGGCCTCTCCCTCGGACGACTCCTCGACCACATCCTCGACGAGAGGGGCCCCGGTGTTGGCGCCGCTGGCCTTCCTGGTAGCCCTCTCTCACTGGGCAAGCTCCTTCTCCTCCGCGGCCGCGCCATCCTCATCCTCCATGCTGCCAGCGCTGTCGGCCTCCTTGGTGAGCTGCGCCTCCGCCACCCGGGCGGCGATGTAGTCAATCTCCGCCTGGGTGGTCTCCACGATGAGCAGCGGCTCGTCACGCTCGAAGCCCTCCGACAAGTTGTCGAAGAACTCCTGCACCTCGCGTGTTGGGGGCTCGACCCAGGACGGGTCAAGGCCATGCGCGTTGAAGACCAACATCCTTTCGAGAATGGCGGTCTGGCACATGTTGTTGCTCAGCGGGAACATGCCCGGCGGCAACCCAAATAAAGTCCCCTTGATGACCTTGCCGGACTTCACGGACCTGTCGGTCCTCTCCACCCTGCCGTCGGCGAACATGTCAAGCTGGAAGAGCCTCTGGCAGTAATGGGCGTGCCCCATCAACGTGAAGTTGTGCTTTAGGCCGGGGCGGAGCCTCATGATGTCGGCCGCGTTCCTGAAATCCCAGGCTGGCCTCCCCTTGTTGTGCAGCAGGGTGATTCGGCGACGGATGAAGAATGCCCCGATCATCTCAAGGGTGAGCTCGGTTGTGGTAAGATGATGGATCCTGGCGATGGCGATCGAGAGCTTTGCATCGTCGGTGTCAACGTCGCTCCAGTCCTCGCCGATAAGCGGCGGGCTCCGGCGAACCCGCCAGAACTCCGGTGGATTCTTCTCCTCAATCCAGCACCACCGGCCCCGCCATTCATCCCACCTCTCTTTGTGGGCACCCTCCGGATACGTGCCTCTCCCTTGGATCCTCAGGATCCAGGAGATGCTTCCGGAGAGGGCACCTCCTGGCTGGAGGCGAGGGGAGAAGTAGTGGCGGAAGAGCGCCGTGCTGGGCAGCACCCCAACGAAGCCCTCGCAGAGGTGAGCGAAGAACGGCAGGCACGCCACGGCGTTCGGCATGAGGTCCAGAAGGCGGAAGCTGAAGGTGCGCATGCCGTTGTTGAAGAAATCAGAGAAAAGGGGGATAGAGCCCACAGGAGAAGAAATCGATGAAGAAGGGGTACCGATTTGGGCCGGCCTCGCCGTAGTCGGCGGGGATGATGCGCATGGCAGGGTGCCCCGTCGTCTCCGCCGCCCACAGAGTCCTGAAGAAATCCTTGAAGTGGAACACGTCGACCAACAACGGGGAGAAGTAGGCAAACTGCACCCGGCGCACCGCCGCTTTGTTCCCTGGCGCCTCCTTCTCCACGATGTACTTGGCCGCCCCCTTGCCCTTGCCCTTGCCAGTCTTGGGCACCATGCCAGCTGGGCGAAGGTAGAGGATCTAGAGCAACAGAGGCATAGCAGCGACTAGCAGAAGCAAGAGCGCGAGGAGGAAGAAGATGGGTGGCAGCGGTGCCGATATTGGAGAGAGCATAGAGGGTAAATGAGTAGCGCACCTGCGGTTATTCCTTTTTATGGGGAAGACGCGGGCCACCTCTTTACCATTTACTACGACGTGATGCATGCGTGCAGCAGACTGATATGTCTCCATCGTATCTACTTTTCCAAACACTTTTGCCCTTCTTTTGGACTCTAACTTGTATGATTTGAATGGAACTAACCCGGACTGACGCTGTTTTCAGCAGAATTGCCATGGTGTTGTTTTATGTGCAGAAAATAAAAGTTCTCGGAATGACATGAAACTCCACGGAACACCTTAGAAAAAACAATAAAAAATCCTCGCCAAAGATGAAGACCAGGAGGCCCACACCCTGCTCATGAGGGTGGGGGGCGCCTCCTGGGCGCGCCCCCTACCATGTGGGCCCCCTGGTGGCCCTCCGACGCCAACTCCAACTCCATATATTGGCTTTCGAGGAGAAAAAAATCAGAGAGAAGAAATCATCGCGTTTTACGATACGGAGCCGCCGCCAAGCCCTAATCTCCCTCGGGAGGGCTGACCTGGAGTCCGTTCGGGGCTCCGGAGAGGGGGATTCGTCGCCGTCGTCATCATCAACCATCCTCCATCACCAATTTCATGATGCTCACCGCCGTGTGTGAGTAATTCCATCATAGGCTTGCTGGACGGTGATGGGTTGGATGAGATTTATCATGTAATCAAGTTAGTTTTGTTAGGGTTTGATCCCTAGTATCCATTATGTTCTGAGATTGATGTTGCTATGACTTTGCTATGCTTAATGCTTGTCACTAGGGCCCGAGTGCCATGATTTCAGATCTGAACCTATTATGTTTTCATGAATATATGTGAGTTCTCGTTCCTATCTTGCAAGTCTATAGTCACCTACTATGTGTTATGATCAGGCAACCGCGAAGTGACAATAATCGGGACCACTCCCGGTGATGACCATAGTTTGAGGAGTTCATGTATTCACTATGTGTTAATGATTTGTTCCGGTTCTCTATTAAAAGGAGGCCTTAATATCCCTTAGTTTCCAATAGGACCCCACTGCGACGGGAGGGTTGGACAAAAGATGTCATGCAAGTTCTTTTCCATAAGCACGTATGACTATATACGGAATACATGCCTACATTACTTTGATGAACTGGAGCTAGTTTTGTGTCACCCTATGTTATGACTGTTACATGACGAACCGCATCCGGCATAATTATCCATCACTAATCCGGTGCCTACGAGTTTTCCATATAGTGGTTCTCGCTTATTTACTTTTCCGTTGCTACTGTTACAATCACTACAAACTACCAAAAACATTACTTTTGCTGTCTTTACTTTTGTTACCGTTAACACCACTATCATATTACTTTGCTACTAAACACTTTGCTGCAGATACTAAGTTTCCAGGTGTGGTTGAATTGACAACTCAGCTGCTAATACTTGAGAATATTCTTTGGCTCCCCTTGTGTCGAATCAATAAATTTGGGTTGAATACTCTACCCTCGAAAACTGTTGCGATCCCCTATACTTGTGGGTTATCAAGACCTTTTTCTGGCGCCGTTGCTGGGGAGCATAGCTCTATTCTTTGAGTCACTTGGTATTTATATCTGCTGGACACTATGAAGAACTTGAAAGATGATCGAACTACTATTTTGCCCTCAACTACGAGGGGAGGTAAGGAACTGTCATGTAGCCTTGCACTAGATTCTCCTTCTGTTATAAGTAAGCTTGCGACACCTAAACCTGCTACTGCTATTCATTCTGATATGTCGCATGTTATTGATGGTGCCACTTCTGCTATGCATGATACTTATGACGAAACTACTTCTATGCTTGATACTACTGTGCCCCTTGGTGAATTTCTTGATGAGCAAATTGCTAGGTCTAGAGAAAGAGAAACTATCGAACCTGAATACGATGATGTTAGTGATGATGAAAATATGCCTGCTATTCCTGAGGGTTATCTTTTTGATGCGGAATCTTCTGCAGCTATTTTTTCTTGCCAGGATAGATATGAACTTAAGAGGTTGCTAGTTAAATGGAGTAAAGAATCTTTTAGAGATAGAATGAGACCCGACCCTACTTTTGCGACTTCACCTATTTGTGTTCCAGATAAGGATTATTATAATTTTTTCTGTTGATCCAGATATAATTACTTTGGTTGAATCTGATCCTTTTTATGGCTATGAATCTGAAACTGTTGTGGCACATCTTACTAAGTTAAATGATATAGCTGCCCTATTTACTAATAATGAGAGATCGCGCTACCTTTATTTACTCATAATATTTCCGTTCTCATTAAAGGGTGATGCTAAGATATGGTTTAATTCTCTTGATCCTGGTTGTGTGCAAAGTCCCCAGGATATGATTTATTACTTCTCTGCTAAATATTTCCCTGCTCATAAGAAACAAGTTGCTTTGAGGGAAATATACAACTTTGTGCAAATTGAAGAAGAGAGTCTCCCACAAGCTTGGGGAGGCTTCTCAAGTTACTTATTGCTTTGCCTGATCATCCTCTTAAGAAACCTGAAATACTTGATATCTTTTATAAGGGACTAACTGATGCTTCCAGAGATTACCTGGATAGTTGTGCTGGTTCTCTTTTCAGGGAAAGAACACCGGATGAGGCTGAAATTCTATTGAATAATATGTTGACAAATGAAAATAATTGGTCACCTCCTGAGCTAGCTCCAGAGCCAATTACTGAGCCTATTCCTAAACCATCTCCGAAGAAGAGAGGTGTTCTATTTCTCAGTCCCAAAGATATGCAAGAGGCAAAGAAATCTATGAAAGAAAAAGGTATTAAAGCTGAAGATGTTAAGAATTTACCTCCTATTGAAGAAATACATGGTCTTAATTTACCGCCTATTGAAGAAGTATATGATCTCAATTACTTATTTACTGAAGAACCTCCCGATATCCCGACATAGGTAGTAAAGATAAATTCTCTCTATAGATATGATAAAGCTGAAGTCCCTCCTACTAAAATTGCTAGTCAGTGCTTGGATGAGTTTGATGACTTTATGTTTAAGCAAGATGACTTTAATGCTTATTTTGGTAGACAATTAAAACAGAATACCTTTATGATTAAACACTTGGATGATTATATGGCTGATATTAGAGGTGAACTTAAACTTGTTAGCAAACATGCTTCTATGGTTACCACTCAAGTAGAACAAGTACTTAAAACTCAGAAAGAAGTGCTTGATGAAATGAATAGTAAGAAAAATGATTATGCTGTTAGAGTGGCTACTAGAACTGGTAGAATGACTCAGGAACCTTTGTATCCTGAAGGCCACCCTAAGAGAATTGAGCAAGATTCTCAGAGAAATAATATTGATGTACCTAGTTCTTCTAAGAGGAAGAAAAAGAAAAATGATAGGACTTTGCAAACTTCTAGTGAACCTATTGCTGAACCACCTGAGAATCCAAATGATATCTCTATTTCTGATGCTGAAACACAATCAGGTGATGAACATGAACCTAGTGATAATGTTAATGATAATGTTCATGTTGATGCTCAACCTAGTAATGATAATGATGTAGAAGTTGAACCTGTTGTTGATCTTGATAACCCACAATCAAGGAATCAATGTTATGATAAAAGAGATTTTGTTGCTAGGAAACATGGTAAAGAAAGGGAACCATGGGTTCAGAAACCCATGCCTTTTCCTCCGAAACCATCCAAGAAAAAGGATGATGAGTATTTTGAGCGCTTTGCTGAAATGGTTAAACCCATCTTTTTGCGTATGCGATTAACTGATGTGCTCAAAACAAATCCTTATGCTAAGTATATGAAGGATATCATTACTAATAAAAGAAAGATACCTGAAGCTGAAATTTCCACCATGCTTGCTAATTATACTTTTAAGGGTGGAATACCAAAGAAACTTGGAGATCCAGGAGTACCTACTATACCATGCTCCATTAAGAGAAATTATGTTAAAACTGCTTTATGTGATCTTGGAGCCGGTGTTAGTGTTATGCCTCTCTCTTTATATCACAGACTTGACTTGAATAAGTTGAAACCTACTGAAATATCTTTGCAAATGGCTGATAAATCAACTGCTATACCTGTCGGTATTTGTGAGGATGTGCCTGTTGTAGTTGCGAATGTTACTATTTTAACGGACTTTGTTATTCTTGATATTCCCGAGGATGATAGTATGTCTATTATTCTCGGAAGACCTTTCCTTAATACTGCAGGGGCTGTTATTGATTGCAACAAGGGCAATGTCACTTTTCATGTTAATGGCAATGAGCACACGGTACATTTTCCGAGGAAACAACCTCAAGTTTATAGTATCAACTCTATTGGAAAAATTCCATCGATTATATTTGGAGGTTTTGAATTTCCTCTCCCTACTATCAAGAAAAAGTATGTCATTCTTATTGTTGGGGATTTTCATATCCCCGTTGAGGTAACTTAGTGTCAATCGAAATTTCTCCGGTTCCGTGATTATTCGGAATGAGTTTGTTAACAAGACTTGATCAACCTTGTTAGTGGGTTCATTTTGATGGTCACGAGATGGATGAAACTAGAAGCACAACCTTCTGTACCCTCTTTATATTTTCTGTTATTTAGTAGAAATAAAGTAAAATAGTATTTTTCTGTCTGTTTCTTGACTTATCCATGCAATATAAAAATATCCCGAAAATAAAAGTCCTCAGAATGCCATGCCAATTTAATATGATTTTTTCGGGAATATTTGAGGATTTACTGTGCAAAAATTACCGCGGGGGGAGCTGCCACCTAGCCACGAGGGTGGAGGGCGCGCCCCCCCTGGGCGCGCCCCTGCCTCCTGGGCCCACGGTGGCCCTCCTCCACTTATCCCTGCACCCATCTTCTTCCTCTGCCTCACACAAACACGAAAAACCAACTCAAGCACGAGTTCCAGCCCCCGTTGCTGTAATTTTCGATCTCCTTGCTCAAAGCACCTCTCGCAAAACTGCTTGGGGATATTGTTCCTTGTTATGTGACTCCTCCATTGGTCCAATTAGTTTTTCTTCTAGTGCTTTATTCATTGCAAATTTGTGCTGCATAGGTGACCATGTTCTTGAGCTTGCATTTCAAATTTATATGATTCCAATTAGTTCCAATGCTTTATATAGGCTCTAGGCACTTATGGGAGTTTTTGCTATCAAATTTATTGAAGTTGGTTCACTTTTATTTGAAGTTACTAAAAATTTCAGATTGTTTCAGAAATAATGAAGAGACTTTTGAGGGGCTCGTCGAGCCGAAGCTCTAAGGAAAAACAAAAGAAAGAAGAGCAGAAGCCCAAATTTAATTTGCCTCGCACCGCGGAGGTCCGGCCGTGTGAATGGCCTTCCGATGACTTCTTGAGGAGAGCCAGGATTTATGAGGATTTCTATTTATTGATTGAGAACGTCGGCCTCACCGACTTCCTCCACGACCAACGTCATCAGCATCTCTTACTCACAAATACTTTTGTGCAAAACTTCTACTTTTTCCCTAAGAAATCACCTCCAACAGTAGAGTGTCATTTATATGACGTTGTTAAAGAGATGACATTAGCTGAATTCTGTGAGGTTTGCAGAATACCCTTTGAGGGCACCTTAGATGAACCCCACCGTAACGAAGTAGAAGCTTTTATTAACACTATCACTGTGGGAGAAACCAGGAAGGTTTTTGATGCAAGGATCACTAGCATACATTTTCCTGTTTTACGCTACTTTGCCTTATTTGCTAGTCGTTGCTTGATTGGACGCGGGAACTGTGGGAACCTTAGTATTCCTGATATTATTATTTTGTTCCATGGTTTATACCGCAATAAATCTGTTAGTATGGGTGGAATTGTTGCTAGATGGTTAAGTATGAGCCGTACTAAGGGCCCCATCTTTGGAGGCATTTATGCTTCACGCCTATCTGAACATTTTGAAATACCTATTAGGCATGAGGAGAAAGAAGAAACAGTGTTGCCCCGTGCTTATTTAGATTATAAGAGTATGATAGCGCACGACTTTCTTGTTAAGAGTCGCGAAGGGGAGCTCAAATACAAATTATAATTTGATGAACATCACCCTGAGACTATTACTTTGCCTGCCCCTTCTTTGTTTAACTTATCTGCAGGTCCTCACATCGTTCCGTGGTCAGCTGTTCAAGCCTATCGGAATCCTGCACCAGCCCCGGAACCGGAGCCACAAGATGAGCCTGCACGACTATCTGTTTATTCTTGGGATCCGGAGGAGGTTGCCAGCCAGTGGCAGCCGGAGCCTTCTTCGTTGCAGTATGACCCCAGCTTCACCTACGGGTATCCGCCAGGCTATCCCTGGCAATAGACAAACTTAGGCCAAAAGCCTAAGCTTGGGGGAGTACGTATTTCCCACCTACATTACATTCATGTTCACACCCACACATTGCTAGATGTCGGTGCTCATACTCTTTCACTGTAATATCCATGCTAGTTTATTTTCTTTTTCCTGCTTTCTTCTTGTGTGTTTGATAAACTTTGAGAAAAAACCAAAAAAAATTAGTAGTAGTTTATTTCTTTGCTGTAGTAATTAAAAAGAAAAACCCAAAAATATTTCCCATTCTTCTTTTGCTTGTTGGGAGCTTTCCCGTGTAAATAGTTTTTATTTCTTTTCCTTTCTCTAGGGGTTGAGAAGACTATATTGAAAATGCTTAGTGGCTCTTATATGCATGATTGTTTATTTAACTTAGAGCCCATATTACTTGTCTTCTCTCTTGAATTGAATGCTTGCAGATTCCAGCTTAGTCCAATGCACGTGCACTCTTATTATTATACACATCGTTCGGTCGTGCAAGTGAAAGGCAATAATGATGATATATGATGGACTTATTGGGATGAGAAAAGCTGGTATGAATTCGACCTCTCTTGTTTTTGTAAATATGATGATTCATCGTTCCTGAGTTAGCTATTATGAAGTGAACATATTTGCAATGACATTTAGAGATTATAGTTGCTTGTGCCATGCTTGATTAGCTATGAGTTATAATGGTTTACCTTGCGTGCCAACATGCTATTAGAATGATTATGATGTGGTATGATGGGATGGTACCCTCCTTTAAATGAATTGAGTGACTCGACTTGGCACATGTTCACGCATGTAGTTGGATCAAATCAACATAGCCTTCATGATATTTATGTTCATGGTGGATCATATCCTACTCATGCTTGTATTCGGTGTAAATTAATTTTAATGCATGTTTACGACTGTTGTCGCTCTCTCAGTTGGTCGCTTCCCAGTCTTTTGCTAGCCTTCACCTATACTAAGCGGGAATACTGCTTGTGCATCCAAACTCCTTAAACCCAAAAGTTGTTCCATATGAGTCCACTATACCTACGTATATGCGGTATTTACCTGCCGTTCCAAGTAAATTTGTATGTGCCAAACTCTAAACCTTCAAATAAACATTCTATTTTGCATGCTCAAATAGCTCATATGTCAACTAGAGCTGCCCTTATCTTCCGTGTTAGGCGGGTTATTCTCAAGAGGAGTGGACTCCGCTCATTCATGAGAAAATGGCTGGTAACCGGGATGCCCAGTCCCATGCTTTATGCAAACTAAATCAAAATAACTGCAAACAAAACTCCCCCTGGGACCCGTTGAATGTTGGAGCCACTCGTTGTTTCGAGCAAGCCATGGATTGATGCTTGTGGAGGAGGGGTAGTATAAACTTTACCATTCTGTTTGGGAACCGCCTATAATCTGTTTAGGATGGAAGATATCGTCGTCTTTTAGTTGCTATGTTGACAATGAAAGTATGCCGCTCAAAATATAATTTATCTCTATTTCAAAACCGAGCTCTGGCACCTCCACAAATCCCTGCTTCCCTCTGCGAAGGGCCTATCTATTTACTTTTATGTTGAGTCATCAGCCTTCTTATTAAAATCACCTGCTGGAGAGCACACTGTCATTTGCATTCATTATAATTGGTTTATATTGGGTATGACTTTACTAGATCTCTTTTACCATGAATTACAATGTTTAGTCAGTCCTTGATCTTTAAAGGTGCTCTGCATTTATGTTTTGCGGTCTTAGAAAGGGCTAGCGAGATACCATTATGTTATATCATGTTACGATTATTTTGAGAAAGTGTTGTCATCCGAGGGCTCGCTAGCTGATTATGCTATTGATATGAGTAATTGTGAGACCTACGTGTTATTGTTAGTATGGTTAGTTCATAATATTTGCTGAAAGTTGAATGCTGGCTTTTCATGTTTACAACAACAAGAGCAAACAGAGTTTGTAAAAGTTTTTCTTTTTTTCTCTTTCAGTTTGTCAACTGAATTGCTTGAGGACAAGCAAGGGTTTAAGCTTGGGGGAGTTGATACGTCTCCGTCGTATCTACTTTTCCAAACACTTTTGCGCTTGTTTTGGACTCTAACTTGTATGATTTGAATGGAACTAACCCGGACTAACGTTGTTTTCAGCAGAATTGCCATGGTATTGTTTTATGTGCAGAAAATAAAAGTTCTCAGAATGACTTGAAACTCCATGGAACACCTTAGAAAAAACAATAAAAAATCCTCGCCAAAGATGAAGACCAGGGGGCCCACATCCTGCTCACGAGGGTGGGGGGCACCCCCCCAGGCATGCCCCCCTACCTCGTGGGCCCCTTGGTGGCCCTCCGATGCCAACTCCAACTCCATATATTGGCTTTCGGGGAGAAAAAAATCAGAGAGAAGAAATCTTCGCGTTTTACGATATGGAGCCGCCGCCAAGCCCTAATCTCTCTCGGGAGGGCTGATCTGGAGTCCGTTCGAGGCTCCGGATAGGGAGATTCGTCGCCGTCGTCATCATCAACCATCCTCCATCACCAATTTCATGATGCTCACCGCCGTGCGTGAGTAATTCCATCGTAGGCTTGTTGGACGGTGATGGGTTGGATGAGATTTATCATGTAATCGAGTTAGTTTTTTTAGGGTTTGATCCCTAGTATCCATTATGTTCTGAGATTGATGTTTCTATGACTTTGGTATGCTTAATGCTTGTCACTAGGGCCCGAGTGCCATGATTTCAGATCTGAACCTATTATGTTTTCACGAATATATGTGAGTTCTTGATCCTATCTTGCAAGTCTATAGTCACCTACTATGTGTTATGATCCGGCAACCCCGAAGTACAATAATCGGGACCACTCCCGGTGATGACCATAGTTTGAGGAGTTCATGTATTCACTATGTGCTAATGCTTTGTTCCGGTTCTCTATTAAAAGGAGGCCTTAATATCCCTTAGTTTCCAATAGGACCCCACTGCCACGGGAGGGTAGGACAAAAGATTTCATGCAAGTTCTTTTCCATAAGCACGTATGACTATATACGGAATACATGCCTACATTACATTGATGAACTGGAGCTAGTTCTGTGTCACCCTATGTTATGACTGTTACATGACGAACCGCATCCGGCATAATTACCCATCACTAATCCGGTGCCTACGAGTTTTCCATATAGTGGTTCTCGCTTATTTACTTTTCCGTTGCTACTGTTACAATCACTACAAAATACCAAAAACATTACTTTTGCTGTCTTTACTTTTGTTACCGTTACCACCACTATCATATTACTTTGCTACTAAACACTTTGCTGCAGATACTAAGTGTCTAGGTGTGGTTGAATTTACAACTCAGCTGCTAATACTTGAGAATATTCTTTGGCTCCCCTTGTGTCGAATCAATAAATTCGGGTTGAATACTCTACCCTCGAAAACTGTTGCGATCCCCTATACTTGTGGGCTATCACAGACGCCCCACGCATGCCTCCCACGTCACGCACGGCCTTCCACGTCGCGCTTTCGACGTGGGATGTGGGGAAGCGCAGCGGACGAAGGAGTACAGTGGTAAAAATTGGCCCCGCCTGCCCGCGCACCGTTCTGGGCCTAGCCCAGCAACGCGTCGCGCTTATGTGTGGACCAGGACCAGGGGCTCCTATCGGGGTACAGAAGTAGGGGCTCTACTTTGTACCCCTTTACATGTGCACGTGCAGTCAGAGCCACTCCCACGGCCACACTTGGTAGGACGGGTGAAGGAAGCCGAAGCCACAAGACGATCAAAGCAACGCCAAGACGGAGACACAAAGAGCAAGAGGGTGAGGTGGGCTCCCCCAACAAGACCCTTGCCGGAGTGGCCTCCACAGCCCCTGCAAGAGCCTTGCCGGGGCAACCTACCCAACCTCAACGAAGCACGCCACCCTTGATCCCGAGGTTCCAACACCATCAACCACATTGGAACCAAGGCTCGGGAGGCGCCTCCATGGTGGCATGCAGATCTTTCTGAAAGATCATTAACACACAAGGTCAGGTAAGGACCAGAATACGAGACCTCCGGCAACGTCCTTGCCGGAGACGACCGAGGTGCCACGGCAAGATCCTTGCCGAGGACATCAATGAGGCCGCGGCCAGGCCTGCGAGCACCAAGACCTCACCACTGTTCCCATGTAGCTGCCAGCCCAGCCAGCCAGGCGGGCACCTGCGTGGCGACGCGCGGTCCCGAAGCCAACTCAGCAAGCACCTACATGGTGGCATGCAGATCTTCGTGAAGACGTCGCAGCCGCGCCAGCTCAGCAGCCTACCAGCCTACATGGTGCCGCCCGCCTCACTGGTCTGGGCGCGTGTCAAAGCAAGGCGAGGCGGCGATAAAGCAAGGCGACACCTCAGGGGCGCATTTAATGTGTCTTGTCCCATATTGACAAGCGATAAGCTTGTTCACTGTACCCTTTCCACCTCCTGTGTGCCATTGTGGCACCTCCTTCGACTATAAAAGGAGGCCCGAGGCATACTTGAGAGGGATTCGGCTCTTTGAGAAAGTCACGCTCGATAGCTAGTTCAAGAACACTGATATACACACCAAAGCAGGCCTAGGGTATTACGCGATCTCCGCGGCCCGAACCTGGGTAAACGACCTTTGTGCTGGCTCTTACACCTGCTCTTATCACAACCCCGCTTCCGCCGACCACAGTAGGGATCCTGTTGATCCCATAGGTGTCGTTCTCACTGACACCAATGTTATGTTTGTCAACTCCCAATTTTTTTTACAACTTATACTTTTCCTTATGTAATGTCATTACTTTCCATAAGATTGGCATATGATTTTTTTTCATTATTTTCTTTATTTTGATTAAAACATAAAAGTAAAGAAGCAAAAACTCAAACTAATGTTTATTATATAACTCTCAACTCGATTGAATAGATAGATAGACCACGGAACTATCACTCGAAAATAGATCATACTAAACTTTTATTCAACTAAATCATGAAATAACTAAGGATCAAACTAAAAAATAGTGAGATAATAAAAGTGATGGTGATACGATACCGGGGCACCTCCCCAAGCTTGGCACAAGCCAAGGGGAGTGCCCATACCCGTGAAGAGGTACTGGGCTTGTCCTACGGCTTCCATAGCATAGGTTCACCATCATAAAAAGATGCACGAGTCTCTGGACTCCTGAAACTTGCAGCTAAACTCATACCTTTGAATCTTGCCTCATACTCAAAATTTTGATTTTGAAGATCATAAATTTGGCCTCGGAGATAATTGATTTGTTCCTCGAAGTTGAAGACGATGTCCTTCATGGACTGTCCATCCACCTTGTGATCATGGGTGAAGTCCGTGATCATGGAGTGGTTGGTACTAAGCCCACGCTCCACCATCCCTTGGCACTAGAAGATCTCCATCTCCACCTCCTCGAGCTTGTCCTCCATGCTTCCTGTCTTCTTGGGCCCTTGAACATCTCGGATGTGGAGCACCCCCTCATGCATCTCAATGGCTTGAGGGTGATTCATCACCTTCGGTAGGTAGGAGTTGATGACCTTCTTGTAGAACTCGTCCTTGGAAGAGCTTGGTGAAGCCATGGCAATCTAGATCTGACAGAAAAATAGCACGAAACAAAAATAGAGGATATTTCCATGATGCGGTGGTCAAAACTTCCAGGGGTATATATAAAGAATGTTTATCTTGCGAAACAAGTATACCATAAGAAAACGGAGTCAGGAAGGCTCCCGAGGGGGGCACTACCCACCAGGGCGCGCCGGGGGTGGAGCAGGCGCACCCTGGTGCTTAGAAGGCACCTCAGTTGCCTTCTCAGGTGTTTCTTATTATTATTTTATTTTTTCTAATATTCCAGAATTGACAGGATTTTTTTATGGAATTTTTGGAATCAGTTTACTTACTGTATCACGTACCTCTTCCTTTTCATGGTTCCGGAGTGTTTTAGAAGGTCTCTTTTACGTATTCCTCTGGTGTCATGGTTTGAATAATGTTAGTTTCAACATTAATAGGTGTACGTGAAATATAATGCTGAATTCTTTGTCCATTGAGCACCCTTGGATTGGTGCCTTGGACATTATTAATCTTAATGGCTCCAGAATGATAAACTTCTTCAATGATATATGGTCCTTCCCATTTAGGGAGAAGTTTTCCAGCAAAAAATCTGAAACGAGAATTGTACAATAGAACATATTCACCCACTTTGAATTCCTATTTTTTTATTCTTTTGTCATGCCATCTTTTAACATCTTTAAACAATTTGGCATTTTCATAAGCTTGGGTTCTCCATTCATCTAGTGACTAATATCAAATAACCTCTTTTCACCAGTAAGTTTGAAATCATAATTGACTTCTTTTGTTGCCCAATATTCTTTATGTTCTAACTCAAGAGGCAAATGACAAGCTTTTCCATAAACCAGTTTATATGCAGACATACCCATAGGTTTTTATAAGTTGTTATATAAGCCCATATTGCATCATCGAGTTTCTTAGACCAATTCTTTCGAGACCTATTGATGGTCTTTTACAAAATTAACTTTATTTCTCTACTACCCAACTCAACTTGACCACTAGTTTGAGGGTATAAGGAGATACAATTCTATGGTTGACATCATATTTAGCAAACAATTTAAGAAAAGTGCCATGAATAAAAGGTGAACCACCATCAATCATTAAATATCTAGGGACTCCAAACCTTGCGAAAATAACTTATTTAAGCATTTTAATGGAAGTGTTATGATCAGCATTACTAGTTGGAATATCTTCTAACTGTTTAGTGACAAAATGAATAGCAACAAAGATATGTGTATACCCATTAGAGGAAGGAAAAGGCCCCATATAATCAAATCCCCAAACATCAAATGGTTCAATAACAATTGAGTAATTCATAGGCATTTCCTGACGCCTACCAACATTACCAATTCTTTGACATTCATCACAAGATAAGACAAACTTACGAGCATCCTTGAAAAGAGTAGGTCAATGAAAATCAGATTGTAATACCTTGTGTGCAGTTCTGTCTCGCGCATGGTGTCCTCTTATGCCTTGGAATGATACTTCTGTAGGATTTGTTCCCGTTCTCAGGTATACAATATCTAATAATACCATCTACTCCTTCATAAAGATGTGGGTCATCCCAAAAGTAATGTCTTAAATCATAGAATATTTTTTTCTTTTGTTGGTATGTAAAACTAGGTGGTATAAATTTAGCAACAATATATTTAGCATAGTTTACATACCAAGGAGTTTTACGATAAGCATTTATGACAGCCAGTTGTTCATCGGGAAAGCTATCATCAATAGGTAGTGGGTCATCAAGAATATTTTCTAACCTAGACAAGTTATCAGCTACGGGGTGCTCTACTCCCTTCCTATCAGTAATATGCAAGTCAAATTCTTGTAGCAAAAGAACCCACCTAATGAGTCTAGGTTTAGCATCTTTCTTTTCCATAAGGTATTTGATAGCAGCATGATTGGTGTGAATAGTTACTTTAGAATCAACAATGTAAGATCTGAATTTATCACAAGCAAACACAACTGCTAAAAATTCATTTCAGTAGTTGCATAATTTCTTTGAGCGTTGTCTAGGGTTTTGCTAGCATAGTGTATAACATTTAATTTCTTATCAACTCTTTGTCCTAGAACAGCACCAACAGCATAATCACTAGCATCACACATAATTTGAAAAGGCAAATTCAAATCAAGTGGTTGAACAATGGCTGCAAAAATTAAGGCTTTCTTAAGTATTTCAAAGGCTTCTACGCAATCATCATCAAAAAACAAATGGGACATCTTTTTGTAAGAGATATTTAAGAGGCTCGAAATTTTAGAGAAGTCTTTAATGAACCTCATATAGAAATTAGCATGACTAAGGAAACTTTGAATACCTTTAATATATTTAGGACATGGCATTTTCTCAATTGCATCAACTTTGGCCTTATCTTCTTCAATGCCATGCTCAGAAATTTTATTCCCCAAGACAATACCTTCACTTACCATAAAGTGGCACTTCTCCCAATTCAAGAAAAGATTAGTTTGTTCACATCTCTGATAAACTCGATCAAGGTTTCTTAACCAATCATCAAAAGAAGTTTAGTAATGGAAAAAACATCCATGAAAACCTCAAAAATCTTTCACAAAAATCAGAGAATATAGCAGTCATACATCTTTGAAAGGTAGCAAGTGCATTGCATAAACCAAAAGGCATATGTCTATAAGCATAAGCTCCAAAAGGACAAGTAAAAGTGGTTTTCTCTTGATCAGGTTATGATATCGATATTTGAGATAAACCGGAATATCCATCAAGGAAACAAAAGTGTGTGTGCTTAGACAACCTCTCTAGCATTTGATTAATAAAAGCTAAGGTCTAATGATCCTTTCTAGTAGCTTTACTTAGTTTTCTGAAATCAATTACCATCCTATAACCAGTCACAATTCTTTGTGGAATGAGCTCATTTCTATCATTAGGAATAACAGTAATGCCTCCTTTCTTAGGGACACAATAAACAGGACTTACACATCTACTATCAGTTATAGGATAAATTATACCTGCTTCGAGAAGCTTTAATATTTCAGTTCTTACTACTTCCTTCATCTTTGGATTTAATCGTTGTTGGTGATCAACAACTGGTTTAGCATCAGGCTCCATATTGATTTTATGCTGACATAGAGTGGGACTAATGCCCTTAAGATCATCGAGAGTATATCCAATAGTGGCACGGTGCTTCCTTAGAGTTTTTAATAATCTCTTTTCTTCATGCTCTGAAAGGTTAGCACTAATAATAATAGGATATATCTTCTTTTCATCAAGATAAGCATATTTCAGTGTATAAGGCAATTGTTTTAATTCAAACACAGAATCACCCTTGGGTGGAGGAGGACCTCCAAGAGTTTCAACAGGCAAATTGTGCTTAAGAATAGGTTGTTGGATAAAGAACACCTTATCTATTTCATTTCTTTCATTGAAGTTCATATCATTTTCATGGTCCGGTAGGAGGTACGTGCTACCTCTTGAGCACTGCGTTGGTTTTCCCTTGAAGAGGAAAGGGTGATGCAGCAAAGTTGCGTAAGTATTTCCCTCAGTTTTTGAGAACCAAGGTATCAATCCAGTAGGAGGCTCCACGCAAGTCCCTCGTACCTACACAAACAAATAAGAACCTTGCAACCAACGCGATAAAGGGGTTGTCAATCCCTTCACGGCCACTTGCGAAAGTGAGATCTCATAGAGATAATAAGATAAATATTTTTGGTATTTTTATGATATAGATTGGAAAGTAAAGATTGCAAGATAAAGTAGATCGGAAACTTATATGATGCAAAATAGACCCAGGGGCCATAGGTTTCACTAGTGGCTTCTCTCAAGATAGCATAAGTATTACGGTGGGTAAACAAATTACTGTCGAGCAAGTGATAGAGAAGTGCATAGTTATGAGAATATCTAGGCATGATCATGTATATAGGCATCACGTCCGCGACAAGTAGATCGAAACGATTCTGCATCTACTACTATTACTCCACACATCGACCGCTATCCAACATGCATCTAGGGTATTAAATTCAGAAGAACAGAGTAACGCATTAGGCAAGATGACATGATGTAGAGGGATAAACTCAAGCAATATGATATAAACCCCATCTTTTTATCCTCGATGGCAACAATACAATATGTGCCTTGTTGCCCCTGCTGTCACTGGGAAAGGACACTGCAAGATTGAACCCAAAGCTAAGCACTTCTCCCATTGCAAGAAAGATCAATCTAGTAGGCCAAACCAAACTAATAATTCGAAATGACTTGCAAATATAACCAATCATACATAAAAGAATTCAGAGGAGATTCAAATATTTCTCATATATAAACTTGATCATAAACCCACAATTCATCGGATCTCGACAAACACACCGCAAAAAGAGTTAAATCGAATAGATCTCCAAGAAGATCAAGGAGAAGAATCCATCTAGGTAATAACTATGGACCCGAAGGTCTGTGGTAAACTACTCACAACTATGCACTTTTGTGTTGAGATTCAAAGACAGAGAAGAATCCATCTAGGAAATAACTATGGACCCGAAGGTCTGTGGTAAACTACTCACAACTCAGTGGAGAGGCTATGGTGTTGATGTAGAATCCCTCCGTGATCGATTCCCCCTCAGGCGGAGTGCCGAAAAAGGCCCCAAGATGGGATATCACGGGTACACAAGGTTGCGGTGGTGGAGATACGGTTTCGTGGTGCTCCTCGATGTTTTCAGGGTATGCAAGTATATATAGGCGAAGGAGGTCGGTCAGGGAAGCCACGAGGGGCCCACGAGGGTGGGGGCGCGCCCTGCACCCTCGTGACCGCCTCGGCTGCTTCTTGACATCCACTCCAAGTATCGTGGATTGCATTTGTTCCAAAAAGATCTCTCCCGAAGGTTTCATTCCGTTTGGACTCTGATATTCCTTTTCTTCGAAACACTGAAATAGGCACAAAAAACAGCAATTTGGGTTGGGCCTCCGGTTAATAGGTTAGTCCCAAAATGATATAGAAGTGTATAGTAAAGCCCATAAACATCCAAAACGGGTAATATAATAGCATGGAACAATCAAATATTATAGATACGTTGGAGACGTATCAGTATGGAATATAAGCAAGACCAATAATTTCATCTTTACTAGGCAATTCCTTGTCATGAGGTTGTCTATAAAACTTCGAGAAATTAAACTCATCAAAAACATCACCGAAGTTAACACTGACAGTTTCTTTAGTGCAATCAATCTTAGCATTAACAGTGTTCAAGGAAGGTTTACTAAATATTATGGGACAAAAATAATCTTGCGAAGAACAAAGAACTGACAGTTTCCAAACAAGACTTCAACATCTCTAACAATCCCAAGTGGTACAATAGTGTCTCTATTAGCAAGCTTAATTGTAACATCAATATCTTCTATTTCAGCAGAGGCAATATCATTCATAATTTCTCGATATAAGGTAAATGGGATAGCACTCACACTAGCACCCAAATCACATAAGCCATGATAAAAATGATCTTCTATTTTAATAGAGACAACACGCATGCCCACAACATGCTTATTCTTATCTTTATCATTGGGTTTAGCAATTCTAGCAGCATCACATCATAAATAAATAACATGTCCATCATATTATCGACTAAGAGATCTTTGACCATAGCAATATTAGGTTCAACTTTAATTTTTTCAGAGGGTCTAGGTGCACTAATATTACTTTTGCTTACCACTTTTGAAACCTTAGCATGTTCCTTTATCCTAACAGGGAAAGGTGGTTTTTCAATGTAAGTAGTACGCACAACTGGGTCCAGATTATAAATGATAGTTTCTTCTTTAACCATAACAGCTTCCTTAATATTTTCGTGAATAGGGGATGATATCTAAACCATTTCATCTTAGGGAGATCAACATGAGTAGCAAAAGATTCACATAAAAGATTTAGTGCTAAACTCGTGAAAAGCATCGGTATCCATAAAAGATTTAACACAATCGAACTTAAGTGTTATACCTGACTCGTTACCTTTGTCGAGTTCCCAATATTCAGAATTGCATTTAATTCTTTCCAGAATATTTAGTCTGAATTCAATAGCTTTGTTCATAAAAGAGCCAGTAGAAGAAGAATCGGCCATGTTTTGATTATCATGGGAAAGTCGAGCATAAAAAATCTGTAAGATAATTTCATCTGAGAGCTCATGATTGGGGCATGTATACATCATATACTTAAGCATCCCCCAAGCTTGAGCGGTACTTTCTCCTTCACGAGGCCAAAAATTATAGATATAATTCCAATCACGATGAACTAGTTGCATAGGATTTTTTTTCTTCTGAAATTCCAATTTTAATCGATTCCAATCACAAGCTCCAACATCATCACATAGCCTATTGTTGGAAATATGCCCTAGAGGCAATAATAAAAGGATTATTATTATATTTCCTTTTTCATGATAATTGTCTTTATTCATGCTATAATTGTATTATCCGGAAATTGTAATACACGTGTGAATACATAGACCGTAATATGTCCCTAGTAAGCCTCTAGTTGACTAGCTCGTTGATCAACAGATAGTCATGGTTTCCTTACTATGGACATTAGATGTCGTTGATAACGGGATCACATCATTATGAGAATGATGTGATGGACAAGACCCAATCCTAAGCATAGCAGAAGATCGTGTAGTTCGTTTTGCTAGAGCTTTTCCAATGTCAAGTATCTTTTCCTTAGACCATGAGATCGTGTAACTCCCGGATACCGTAGGAGTTCTTTGGGTGTACCAAACGTCACAACGTAACTGGGTGACTATAAAGGTGCACTACAGGTATCTCCGAAAGTGTCTGTTGGGTTGACACGGATCGAGACTGGGATTTGTCACTCCGTATTACGGAGAGGTATCACTGGGCCCACTCGGTAGTGCATCATCATAATGAGCTCAAAGTGACCAAGTGTCTGGTCACGGGATCATGCATTACGGTACAAGTAAAGTGACTTGCCAGCAACGAGATTGAACGAGGTATTGGGATACCGATGATCGAATCTCGGGCAAGTAACATACCGTCTGACAAAGGGAATAGTATATGGGGTTGCTTGAATCCTCGACATCGTGGTTCATCCGATGAGATCATCGAGGAGTATGTGGGAGCAAACATGGGTATCCAGATCCCTCTGTTGGTTATTGACCGGAGAGCAGCCTCGGTCATGTCTGCATGTCTCCCGAACTCGTAGGGTCTACACACTTAAGGTTCGGCGACGCTAGGGTTGTATGAATATGAGTATGCAGCAAACTGAATGTTGTTCGGAGTCCCGGATGAGATCCCGGGCGTCACGAGGAGTTTCGGAATGGTCCGGAGGTAAAGAATTATATATAGGAAGTGCTGTTTCGGCCATCGGGAAAGTTTCGGGGTCACCCGGTATTGTACCGGGACCACCGGAAGGGTCCCGGGGGTGCACCGGGTGGGGCCACCTATCCCGGAGGGCCCCATGGGCTGAAGTGGGAGGGGAACCAGCCCCTAGTGGGCTGGTGCGCCCCCCCTTGGGCCTCCCCTGCACCTAGGGTTGAAAACCCTAGGGGGGAGGCGCACCACTTGCCTTGGGGGGTATTCCAACCCCCCTAGCCACCGCCCCCCTTGGGAGATTGCATCTCCCAGGGCCGGCGTCCCCCCTGGGGGCCTATATAAAGGAGGGCAAGGGGGAGGGCAGCCGCACCCTGTGTCTTGGCGCCTCCCTCCCCCTGCTACACCTCGTCCTCCTCCCGCAGCAGCTTGGCGAAGCCCTGCCGGAGTTCTGCTGCATCCACCACCACGCCGGCGTGCTGCTGGATCATCATCAACCTCTCCTTCCCCCTTGCTGGATCAAGACGCAAGAGACGTCACGCTTACCATACGTGTGTTGAACGCGGAGGTGCCGTCCGTTCGGCGCTAGGATCTCTGGTGGTAGGATCACGACGAGAATGACTACTTCAACCCCGTTCTTTTGAATGCTTCCGCTCGCGATCTACAAAGTGGTATGTAGATGCATCTCTCCTTTCACTCGTTGCTTAGATGAACTCATAGATGGATCTTGGTGAAACCGTAGGAAAATTTTTATTTTCTGCAACGTTCCCCAACACCTATACCATGTCAATGCCTTTCCCTTCGAAGATAAATGGAATACCTTCTTATTAACTTCATCTCCAGGTAAACCTGCAATCTTAAATAATCCACAAACTTCATACACATGGATTAGGTGCATATCCGGATGTAGCGTTCCATCTCCTGCATAAGGATTAGCTAGTAGTTTCTCTATCATACCCGAAGGAAATTCATAATAAATATTTTTAGTAGGTGCAGTAGGTTGAGGGGCAACTCTTTGAGCTTCCGGTCGATGTGAAGATACCCCTAACAAACCCCTCAAAGGATGGTTTTCCATAGTAACAAGTAACAGTAAATTTCAGCATGTAATATATTTTTTTCCTTACTAAATTCCACTCACTAAAAGCACTTCACTCCCCGGCAACAGTGCTAGAAAAGAGTCTTGATGACCCACAAGTATAGGGGGTCTATCATAGTCCTTTCAATAAGTAAAGTGTCAAACCCAATGAGGAGCAAAAGGAAATGACAAGCGGTTCTCGGCAAGGTATTTTCTATAGGCATTGAAATTGTCGGTAACAGATAGTTTGATAGCAAAGTATGAGCAAGTAATACTAATGGTAACAAAAGTGCAGCAAGGTAGCCCAGTCCTTTTTGTAGCAAAGGACAGGCGGGAATGGTCTCCTATAATAAGCAAAGCGTTCTTGAGAGACACATGGGAATTTCATCTAGTCACTTTCATCATGTTTGTTTATTCCCATGCGCTACTTTGATAATTTGATATGTGGATGGATGATACATCTTCAATGTATCTATAATTTTTTATTGTTCCATGCTAGTATATTATCAATCTTGGATGTTTTATATGCATTATTATGCTATTTTATATCATTTTTGGGACTAATCTATTAACCTAGTGCCCAGTGACAGTTGCTGTTTTTTCCCTTATTTTTGTCTTTATAAAAAATCAATACGAAACGGAGTCCAAATGGAACAAAATTTTTTGACAATTTTTCTTGGGCCATTAGACACCCTGGAAGCATCGAAGGATGCCAAAAGAGCCACGAGGTGGCCACAAGCTCAGGGGGCGTGCCCCCAACCTTGTGGGACCCAATGGCACTTCCAACCCTAATTTTTCTTCTATAAATACCAAAATATTCCCCAAAGATCAGAGGGCGCACCAAAAATACTTTTCGCTGCCGCAAGTTTCTGTCTTCTTGAGATCCCATCTGGGGACCTTTTCCGGTACTCTGCCGGAGGGGGGTTCAATCACGGAGGGCTTCTACATCAACCTTGGTGCCCTTCTGATGATTTTTGAGTAGTTTACCATAGACCTACGGGTGCATAGCTAGTAGCTAGATGACTTGTTCTCTTTCTTTGATCTTCAATACAATGTTCTCCTCAATGTTCTTGGAGAGCTATTCGATGTAATCTTCTTTTGTGGTGTGTTTGTTGAGATCCAATGAATTGTGGGTTTATGATCAGATTATCTATGAATATTATTGGGTATTCTGTGAACTCTTTTATGCATGATTTATATAGCTTTGTATTTCTCTCCGACCTATTGATTTGTTTGGCCAACTAGGTTGATGTTTCTTCCAATGGGAGAGGTGCTTTGTAATGGGTTCAATCTTACGGTGCACAATCCCAGTGATAGAAGGGGACATGTCACGTATTTGTATTGATTCTATTAAGGATAAGAAGATGGGGTTTGTTCATATTGATTGGATCTATCCCTCTACATCATGTCATCTTGCTTAAGGCATTACTCCGTTCTTGTTAACTTCATACACTAGATGCATACTGGATAGCGGTTGTTGTGTGGAGTAATAGTAGTAGATGCAGGTAGGAGTCGATCAACTTGTCTCGAACATGATGGTATATACATGATCATTGCCTTGGATATCGTCATGGCTATGCGCTTTTCTATCAATTGCTCAATGGTAATATGTTTACCCACTGTATGCTTTCTGTCAAGAGAGAAGCCTCTAGTGAAAACTATGGCCCCCAGGTCTATCTTTTATCATATTATTTTCAGATCTACAAAATCAAGAACACAAAAATACCTTGCTGCAATTTATTTAGTTTTATTTTATTTAGCACTTTTACTTATATTTTATATCCATCACTATCCGATCTCATCCTTGCAAGTAACCGTGAAGGGATTGACAACCCTTTTATCACGTTGGGTAGTATTTGTTTGTTTGTGTAGGTGCAACTATTGGGGACTTTTGTGTTCCTCCTACTAGATTGATACCTTGGTTCTCAACTGAGGGAAACACTTATCTCTACTTTGCAGCATCACCCTTTCCTCTTCAAGGGAAAAACCAACGCAAGCTCAATAAATAGCAGTGGACCAGTGCTTGGATGCTATTGTTACTTGAAAAATCCTTCCACTATGATTAACCCCTCTCGCAAGCGTCCACAACTACGAAAGAAGAATTAAGATACAATCTCACCATAGCATTAGACACATGGATCCAAATCAGCCCCTTATGAAATAGCGCATAAACTAGGGTTTAAGCTTCTATAACTCTAGCAACCCGTCATCTAATAACTACACCACAATGCATTCCCTTAGGCCAAAGATGGTGAAGTGTCATGTAGTCGACGTTCACATAACACCACTAAGGGAATCAACAACATGCATATCATCAAAATATCGAACGAATACTAAATTCACATGATTACTTATGACAAGACTTCTCCCATGTCATCAAGAACACTACTCACAAAACTTACTCATGCTCAAGATAAGAGGGGTATTGAATAGCATAATAGACATGAACATATGATCTTCCACCAAATAAACCAACTAGCATCAACTACAAGATGTAATCAACACTACTAGTCACCCATAGGTACCAACCTAAGGATTCGATACAAAGATTGAACATTAGAGATGAACTAGTGTTTTGAGATGAGATGGTGTTGTTGAAGATGTTGACGAAGATTGGCCCTCCCACGATGAGAGGGTTGTTGGTGATGACGATGGCTTTGATTTACCCCTCCTGGAGGGAAGTATCCCCGGCGGAATCTCTCCCCCGGAGAGCAAAATTCCCTGCCCAAGTTTCGCCTTGAGAGGGTGAAGCTCCGTCCCGAAAGTCCTCGCTTTGTTTTTTTCTAGGTCAAATGGCCTTATATACCACAAAATGGGCACTGGAGGCCGGCCAGGGGGCCCACTACCCACCAGGGCGTGCCAGGGGGGTAGCCACGTGACAGTGTCCTGGACTAGGGGGTACTCACCATGTCGTCTCCCGATCAGTTGGATTGGGCCGAGGACCCCCATTGCCATATACTCATGGGCCAGTTCGGACAACCACTGCCGCATACAAGGAAGACTCCACAAGACTTGGCGCCCAAGACAAGGACTCTCCTAAACGCTAGGCCTCCGGTGTCTTATATAAACCGAGGCCAAGCTAGTCAATAGACAATCTCATATTCATTACTATCATCTCGTGGTAGATACATGTACTTTGTATTATACCCCATATGAATACAATCAAAAGCAGGACGTAGGGTTTTACCTCCATCAAGAGGGCCCGAACCTAGGTTAAATCCGTGTCCATGTTACCATCGCTCCAAGACGCCTAGCTTAGGACCCCTACTACGAGATACGTTGGATATTGAACCGACATTGGTGCTTTCATTAAGAGTCTGCTTGGTGTTCGTCGCGGATCGATGGGATGATCAGGTGCTATTTTTCTAATTAGATTTGTTTTGCATGAATTGATTTCTTTGAGAATTATTATTGTCGGATCGTAGTTATACTTTGCAGGCTCGTCTGAGATCGATTTTGAAATCAGATCGAATTAGAGGAATTTATGCGTATGCGGCCGCTAGGCGTAAAAAATCTGCATGGACAGAATATCCGAACAGATCGGCAGAGCGCTGGCCTCATGCCCCCAAGCGATCCTAAGTCTCTGGTTGAGAAGCCCGAGGCAACCCTTCCCAGGCAGCGCATAGATAGGGATGATCCGCTACTTTTGTTTTTTATACATCAATCATATACCAATGCTGCTGTACGGGTTGGCGATGTGTGCTTGCATGATATACTGATAGCAGATGAATGCTCAGGTTGCAGCGAAGTTTGATTAAATCATGGCGGATCGGCTGACCAGCAAAAGGACAACGCCTTGGGGAGCTCAACATACACAGAGACTATCAGTACTAATCCACTAGGAGTAGTACGTTGAGGATTCTATGCAAAAATACTATTTGCTCATCAAGGATTAATTGGTCTTCGTACAAGGCAATACTAGTCCTGCCTTTTTTACCTCAAATTCTTATGCCTCGTCGTTTGAACGAGGAACATCAGGCTCTATTTTTCCAGCTACCTACACAGTATATGTTAAATATGCACTGGATATTGTTCTACTGGTTTGCATGATTTTTTTCTGTGTAGACCTTTAGCGACCGATCTAAAATTTGGTCCGTTCATGCGGCGGCCCCATCCGGCCATAAAGTCACATGAGAAGATGATCCCCACACAAGCTAGCAAACTCTAGCTTGATCGGCTTATCAGAGGCGCACGCACGGCAACGCATACATGGAGCAGCGGCACGTCCCGAGCGACCACATGGAGATGAGGACCTCCAAACACACTTGAGCACGGTACCCCAATTTTGGTCAGCGAATTTTAGTAATTCGAACCAGCCCCGTCATCACCGTCGAACGGGTTTTATTTTTCCTAACAATTCGGTTAGCTCCCAAAATTATCGCACACAGAATATTTTTTGTTGTTTTGCAGTGCAATATTTTTGCAGGGATATTTTGTTGACACTTGTGCATGACGTCGGTCCAGCCGGCATCTCGCCGCCACTGAGGTTGGCTGACCTGTGTCGACATCCCCGCGCCACAATGTCGTCATGCCACCGAGCTAGCCTCAATGCTCAGGCCATATTTACCAAACTTTTTTCGCATAAATTAATTATGCACCTTTTTTTCATTATTATTTTTTGTTTTGCACTATTTTACATGTGCAGGCAATTGACTTAGATCAGCCCGCACTATCCCCTCGGCGTGGTGTCCTCGTCGCCCACCTCCATCAACCGAATTGTCTCGTTGCCATGGAGCGCTGCCCTGTGTTGGCAACCCCGCATCGTCACTTCATCAACCTACTCGGCCGGAGATTCCAGTGTCACCCGGTGACCTGCTCCATCACCTTGGCTAGACTGGGGCTTCACCTCTTCGGAGTGTCGAACTCTTTGCTCGGCCACATCGGGCTTGGGGGCTAAAACCTCCTCCCACACCAAGCTCGGACCGCGTCATCAATGCCGAACACATTAACCAGCTAAGTCACTTTCATGCTCAAAGTTTTAAAATTTTAAATTTTGTTCGGTCCGACCAAAGATTATACTTTTTTAGCAAAAGTTGTTTGTGAAAAACTTCCTTGTCCAAACTTTGTTTGTGACACACAAATTCAAAAACCTCGTTTACTTGGGGGATTCCTTTTATGAAGCCTTTCCTCTTGCAAATGATTATACTTGTACGGCTTCGTTCCTTGTTCGTGTATTATGCCACAATATGCACCGTATTGACTTAAGCGATTTGCAAGCTGGGTTGCCTTGCTCCTGTGTTTACCCCTACGTTCCCGATTGTTCGGCTAGGGAGTAAATGAAGCACCTCTGTGATTGTCACGATCGGGTCATCCGAGCCGTACCTCAGACTGGGTGAAGCCGAAAGCTAGTTCTCTTACTGTTTTCAATAATGGTCGGCACACAACGGAACTCATGAGTATAAAAAATCTATTGCACAAGTCTCACGATAATAATGAGAAACCAAAGAAAGGTATCGGTGGGGGTACTATTTTCTTCGAAGATGCTTCTTACACTTCGTCGGTAATATAGCATAAGTTCCCTGAGCGTGCTTTGTCTATTACAGCCTTATGGCCTGATTGCCTGGTTATCGGAAACACCGTCGATATTCTCGACAGGTGGAGTACATAACACTTTTTGGTCCTTGACCGAAGAGGGAGAAGCCGACGGTCGGTTAAGACGCGTATAAAGTTCGTGTGAACACAAATATGATACAAGTACTTCGGTCATACAATCACTATACATAAAATTCTTTTACCCAAGTCACTCAGGGCCTCTTAAATTTATGTGAGCTGTTTTATAATAAGTGTTCTTCTTCTTAGTCGTTGCAATGTCTTTTTTCTATCACTCCTTTTTTCGACGCGAGTGTGTGGTCAATAGCCGGGGAGCCTAATTTCTCTCTCAAAGCCGCTAAAGTTTGCTAAACTGGGCTAACGAGAAGTACTCCGCCTTCGGGATAGGAGGTTGAAGCCATAGGCTGACCCGCTTGAAGTCTAGAGATAGGATGTGTCATGTTAAAGCACGACAGAAGCACCATTTTTTTCTAAAACAAATTTTCTGATTGGCACCGAACAATTGATCTAGTTTGGACGTCGAGTTTTTCCTAACATTTTTTGTTTTTCCAATCCTTTGGAACTTTTCAACTATTTGTGTGTTTTCCGCATAAGTCTCGCAGTGCAACACCGGACACCATTAGGGATTCGGCAAAAATTCTCGGATATTGCTATATATGCATCAGTTTCAAATTGTGTCTTCGGTCAATAGTTGTTGCCCGGCTCCTGTGCTTGCCTCCTATGTTCCGCTTTGTTCGGCTAGGTGTGCAAAGGGAGAACCACTGCGATTGTGCTTCCAGCTCGCATGGTTAAGCACCTTAGTGGAGAAAGCCGAAAACTGACTGTCACAATAAAGCGTAAACTGGTCAGCGGTCCGATGACTGTATTAAATGACGGGCCCTTCATAACATTGGTCGAAGTGTTTACGGCTTGACCTCGGCTGTCGCCGAACACTAACCGGGGGGCTACTTGGTGGCCTCCCAACTTTAAGCTCCTATGACTAAGTGAAAGTTATAAAGCCCGCATATCTGATTGCCTCGTTTCCGCTAACACAACCGCCTTCGGGCACCGAGACGTCGGCTAAGGATTGTTTTGTTATTGCGGAAACACCCTGTGTAGCATCTACAAGGTGGTAGAAGCCGACGATGGGCCACTTTCAGACTATAAACGATCGCAATGGAAGTGAAAATTTGGGTTCATTTAGACCATAGAGTTTGGAAGCTTTCCCCGAACTAAATCCTCAGTATTTTCCTCCCACATTGATCGGAGCTGAGGTTTCATGATCATGCTTAGCATGACAACCCAAACAAAGGAATCGATAGCGGGACTATTTTCTTTGGACGATGTTTCTTATGTTAAACAATAATATAACATGTATCTCTATGTACCTTTGTTTATAAAACCGTATGGCTGGATTGCCTTGTTTGCCGTAAATCTTTGACCTCATAAAGGCTTTATAAAGAAGGACAAACACTCCCCGGCTGCTGGCCGAGGAGGTTGAAGCCGATGGTCGGTCAACAAAGTTTCGTACAATGCGGATCCGAGCATTAATGACGTAAAGTACTTGGATACTTAGAGTCATTACATATCATTTGTGATTTTACTATGGATATCGATCCTTAATTCGGCCTCCCGTGCCCGCATTAAGGCTCGGGGGCTACTAGGCTTCGGGCTTATTATTTACAAATATTAAAAGGGCACATCGATCCCCTGATCTGGTGTTGCCACCCGACCAGTGTCTCGGGGGCTACTGCATTGACAATCCAATGCAGAAAATTTTAAGCGCAATATAGTTTTCGAGGAGATTATTATCCTCAGGTCGGTCGGCCGCACCCAATCTAAGTCTCGAGGACTTTGCACACCGCGTTTCTGTTCCTAAATATGCTGCCGAGCTGGGAATTGATCCTCAGGCTGATTTTATGAATCGACCTGAGTCTCATGGGCTACTGGGGTCAGCGGTTTGATTTTTTCCTTCAGGTACATCCTGGATATAAGGCCAACACGCACCTTGAGGGCTACTGGCTATACATCTCGGCAGAGACTACATTGCATAATTCGATATTAAATTCATAAAAATCAGCCCATGGACGAGGTGGTGCACCACCTCGGATACAGTCCGGCGTTGGTGATCAACTACAATAGACACCCCGGAAGCAATTCGGCATAAAGCTCGGACGCTAGTGGATGGCTCCGTAGAGGGCATTTCCGGCATTAAGCTCGGCTAAACTCCTTCAACTTTTTTAAACCAAGGTGATCTATGACACCTCGAATATGGTCGGCGTTGGAGCTTGGACATAGTCCGGTGTTGGAGCTCGGATACATTCCGGTGTTGGATCTCGGAAGCGGTCCGACGTTGGTGCTCGGCTACTAAAGATACCTCGAATGCAGTCCGGTGTTGGAGCTCGAACGCAAGAGGACTTTGCCGATCGGTAACAACTTCAAACCCGAGGTATGGCATAAAAATAACAAGGCATTGATAAAGGCTGGAAACTTAAAGGGGCTCCTCGGATACCCGATGTGTAAACTCTTCGGATCCACTTTGGTGGTCCTCAAGATCGAAGATTGAAAAATTTGTTGAAACAGTTTCCAAGACCAACGACCGAAGATGAAGAACAGTTCAGAAGAATCGAGGAGCGTCCCCAACTTGAAGACCGGTTTAGGGGGCTACTGATGGTGTCCTGGACTAGGGGGTACTCACCATGTCGTCTCCCGATCAGTTGGATTGGGCCGAGGACCCCCATGGCCATATACTCATGGGCCAGTTCGGACAACCCCTGCCGCATACAAGGAAGATCCACAAGACTTGGCTCCCAAGACAAGGACTCTCCTAAACCCTAGGCCTCCGGTGTCTTATATAAACCGAGGCCAGGCTAGTCAATAGACAATCTCATATTCATTACTATCATCTCGTGGTAGATACATGTACTCTGTACTATACCCCATATGAATACAATCAAAAGCAGGACGTAGGGTTTTACCTCCATAAAGAGGGCCCGAACCTGGGTAAAATCCGTGTCCATGTTACCATCGCTCCAAGACGGCTAGCTTAGGACCCCTACTACGAGATACGTCGGATATTGAACCGACAGTAGGCACGTCCTGGTGCCTAGTGGTCACCCGAGTGAGCCCCTCTAATATTTCTTTTCTCCAATATTTTTATATGTTCCAAAATAAATCTCCGTAAAATTTCAACTCATTTGGAGATGTGCATAATAGGTTTCTCTGACATAGCTTTTTTAGGTCCACATTTCCAGCTGCCAGTAATCTCCCTCTTTGTGTAAACCTTGCATATTATGATAGAAAAGGCATTAGAATTACTCCACAAACTGTTATATTGATTGAAAACACTATAAATGACAGTTGGAAAACATGATGCAAAATGGACGTATCATACCGCATCATCCTCTCCTCTTCGAGGAAATCCCAATGCAGCTTGCTACTTTTGAGCTATTGTTGGGATTTCCCTGAAGAGGAGAGGATGATGCAGTACAGTAGAGATACTTTTTGCCTTCAGTTATGAAACCAACATTATCAATCCAGTAGGAGAACCAAGCAATACTATATAACAACACCTGCACACAAACAACAAATCCTTGCAACCCAACGCGTAGAGGGGTTGTCAATCCCTCAACGGTTATGAGAGAGATTAAATTGTATAGGTTTTGATAGATAGATCTAACAAAAATACAAAATAAAATAAATAAAATAAAATTTTAGCAAGGTATTTTTGGTTTTAATATATGATAAAAGATAGACCCTGGGGCCATAGTTTTCATTAGAGTCTTCTCTCGAGAAAATAGCATACGGTGGGTAAACAAATTACTGTTGGCCAATTGATAGAAAAGAAATAATTATGACGGTATCCAAGGCAATGATCATATATAGGCATCATGTCCAAGATTAGTAAACTAAAACGATTTTGCATCTGCTACCATTACTCCACACATCGACCGCTATCCAACACACATCTAGTGTATTAAGTTCATGGGAAAATAGAGTAATGCTTTAAGCAAGATGACATGATGTAGACAAGATAAACTCACGTACGAAATAAATCCCATCTTGTTACCCTTTGTAGCAACAATACATGTGTGTCATGTCTCTTTTTGTCACTGAGATTGAGCACCGCAAGATCGAACCCATCACAAAGCACCTCTTCCCATGGCAAGATAAATCAATCTAGTTGACCAAATCAAACCAATAATTTGGAGAAGAAATATGAGGCTATATTAATCATGCATAAAAGAGTTGGAGAAAACCCAAATAATATTCATGGATAGATCTGATCATAAACTCACAATTCATCGGATCCCAACAAACACACCGCAAAACAGAATTACATCGTGTAGAGCTCCAAGAACATCAAGGAGAACATTGTAATGAAGAACACCAAGAGAAAAGAAGCCATCTAGCTGCTAACTATGGACTCGTAGGCCTATGGTAAACTACTCATGCATCGTCGGAGGGGCAACAAGGATGATGACGAACCCCTCTGTGATTGTTTCCCCCTTCGGCAGAGTGCTAGAAAGGGCCTCTAGATTTGATCTCGTGGTTCTGGAACTTGCAGTGGCGGAAAAAGTATTTTGTGGACCCCCCCCCAAGGGTTTTGGTATTTTAGAATATTTATAGAGGCGGAGGTTGGTCAAAACGGTGCTTGTGGGCCCCACTACCCACCAGGGCCGCTAGAGGCCCCTAGCGTGCCCTGGTGCCTAGTGGGCCCCTCTTTCATCTTCTGGTTCCCTCTCAAAGCTTCCAGGGTCTCTTATTGTGAGTAAAAAATCTCCAAAAAGTTTCATGGCATTTGGACTTCGTTTGGTATCGATATTCTGCAAAGTGAAAAACAAGCAAAAAATAGTAACTGGCACTGGGCACTAAGTTAATAGGTTAGTCCCAAAAAATGATATGAAGTTACCTGTACATGTATATAAAACATCCAAGATTGATAATATAACAACATGGAACAATCAAAAATTATAGATACCTTGGAGACATATCATAGTTCACAAGTAGCAACGGACAATGGAGATGTCCTCCATGCTATCAAATATTTGCCGCTCAAGTTAAAGGGGTCGGCGAGGCATTGGCTGAATAGCCTGCATCCGCATTCCATCGGGAGCTAGGAAGCACTCGAGGACGCCTTTAGGGAAAATTTCCAAGGCAGTTATGTCCGTCCACTGGACGCCGACGACCTCAGCCATGTCATTCAGCAACCGGTCGAGTCAGCTCGGAAACTCTGGAATTGATTCCTTACCAAAAAGAACCAGATTATCGACTGCCTCGACACCTAGGCCATTGCGGCATTTAAGCAGAACATCCGAGATGAATGGCTCGCCCGCCACCTCGGGCAGGACAAGTGAAGGACCATGGTAGCCCTCACCTCACTTATGAACCACTTCTGCGCGGGAGAAGACAGTTGGCTAGACTGCAGTACTCGCAGTGGTGAGGCTGGCACCTCAGAGGCTCGGCACGCCAATGGTAAGCCCAGACGCAACAAAAACAAGCACGTGCATCAAAATGGCAGGAGAGACACCGAGGACGCCGCAGTAAATGTAGGGTTCAATGGATCTAGATCTACGCAGAAAAGGAAGCCCTTTAAAAGGAATAGAGACAGAGCCATCCAACTAGACAAGATCCTCGACAGGTCATGCCAAATGCATGGTACCTCAGACATACCAGCAAACCGTACCAACTGGAACTGCTGGGTCTTCAAGCAGGCCGGCAAAACAGCAATGGAGGGCAGTAGTAAAGCCCAGCCTCATAGTGAAGACGAGAATGAACCTCGGCGGCCCTATAATGGAAGCCAGAAACAGTTTCCTCACAATGTGAAGGACGTAAACATGGTCTACGCCACCCACATCCCCTAGAAGGAGAGGAAACGAGCACTTCGGGACGTTTACGCGCTGGAGCCCGTTGCCTCAAAGTTCAATCCGTGGTCGGCTTATCCAATCACATTCGACAAGCATGATCATATGGTGCAAGGTGGATCGGCTGCTCTAGTCTTGGATCTGATCATTGATGGATACCATCTGACCCACATCCATATGGACGGAGGCAGCTGCCTCAATTTAATTTATACGGATATGATCAGGAAGATGGGCATTGAGTCATCTTAGAGCAAACCCAGCACCACCACCTTTAAAGGTGGTATACCAGGTGTGGAAGCTCGTTGCACAAGAACAGTGACACTGGAGGTAGTCTTCGGGTCACCCAAGAACTTTAGGAGCGAGGAGTTAATCTTTGACATTGTTCCCTTTCGCAACGCATACCACACTCTTCTAGGGCACACCGCATCTCACTTCAATGAAGTCCTGCATTATGCATACTTATAGTCAATGGGAACACTGAACGCTCCCTCTGAACATAGGAGCAGACTGCAGCCTTCGGACTTAACACCAAAAATAAAGAACATAGGCAACCGAGGAGCCAAAATAAAGAACATGTCAAGGTCGGGTTGACGAACAATGACACACTTCGGACTTGCATTACTTGGAGGGTTCTGTAGAAGACCCAACTAAGAGTGGCATGTCCATATGGCTTAAACCATCCAAGCGGCAGTTGTTGTGGCACGTCGGCTCAGAGAAACCGGAATGCCCCGTATTCCAGCCCAGAGATTGGGGAGAAGTCCTCTGGAATACGACACTGCTTAGCATAGAACAAATCAACTCTTTATTACAATCTATATTGGGTACAAGGACATTACATCAGCATGGTGACACTATGCCTGCCACAATTGCTCTATGCAAGCAGCAGAACAACATGAAGTAGTGGAATAACTCTAGCAGTAGAACAATGGAGATAGTGATGAACTCCACTCCGCAGGGACTCTTGCTGGAACGCTCATCCTAGCTCGCAAACAAGGGACCATGGCAAACAAGCAATCAAATCTGGCATGACCTGCAAACTAGCATGACACGCCAGGTCAGTACATTGAATGTACTTAAAAGCTCACAGCAACCAAGAGCAATCAAGACAAACAACAGCATGGCAATTACAGGTTAATAATGATTGACATGATATCACCAGAATAACATGGCATGAACAACATGAACATGATATAGCTATAACAATATGACCATGGCATGAACATATGAACATAATGATTCGACATGCAACATGATGACACTATCATGCACCAACTTCCTCTGCTCGGGTTTCCACGTAACCATCACATACATCACTTTCCACCACGAACATCACACGATCATCTTAGGATCTAATCAAGCTAGGTATAAACAATACCATAGTAATCATTACATGACCACAAGGAGCTTGACCTTTGCCCGTGATTCTCGCATAACTCCACAAATATCCAACAACTCAGTATCCTCGATACCACAGTGATCCTCTCACGAATCACATAAAGATGAACCAACTTAGGTATCCACGATAACTCAGTGATCCTCTCTCGATCACAATCAACCTCTTCCCATCGAATCAGGGTTGTTATTAATCAAGTTATCATTATTACTGTTGACCCATGGTGTGACCAACTACGAACTGGGCCCTTGTCCGTGGGCGCGGCTATCGATAGATTTAACACACACTATGTAGAGGTTAGTACACTGTACCCACAGCACGGAACCCATGGCCTCGCACTCCCATTCGGGTGGACCAGCGGTGTTCCGACAAAACCGCTCTACTGCCATGACACTCTCCCGACCACTCCGACTAACTCCCCACTTGGCTAAGTCATGGGTGGCCCCGTGCCTACCAAAGGCATCAACAGCCACTGTCGTGGCAAAATATAAATGGTCCCAAACGGGGACAAGAGCTCAAAATCAAACAACAACAGGCACACAAGGCTTATGCCGTCCTACCCGGCCAAGGTAGCGCCCTCGCATAACCTTCCCTCGTCAGAGGCACCAGCAATAGGCATGACAATAGACCCAGTTAGGACCTTCCCATAAAAGGCAAATGTGGTTGCACTAGTCAGCTCGATATGGTGGCACCATGACTCAGCAAACAGTTGTTCAAGTTCATTATTATCCGGTTAAACTTGAATGCAATAAGTTGAGTCATAACAGATGAACAAGATGCAACTACGATGCATGAGCATGATATCAACATAAGCATGGTTGTGCAACATCACTTCTTAACATATCAACAACAATAAATCATATATCCGACTGAGCGTGGCATACCGACTAGCATGAACATCAAAAGTACACTACTCAGAAACATAGTAGGATCACGAGCATAAACAATAAATACCATGCAAGAACATATCAAGCATTTTACCAGGTAAGCATATAACCAACTAGATGCAAAGAAACATGCATATCAACGGTACTTGGTGACCAACAATAGTCATGCAACGAAGAACATCACCAATACCAACAGGTACTACTACAAAGCATGACATACGAAAGAAATACTGGCAACTATTACATGATAACCAGATGCATCGAAACATAGCACGAAAGTGAACATGAAACTCTAAGCATCACCGAAACCACGATAAGAGTAGCAAAACCAGCAGACATTTATTTAATATTCAAGTTGAAAACCACGGCTACTGCATGACTATCATGCAAGTGGGTGTTGTCGCATGCCTGGGGATGAAGGATACACCGGGGAGAAGTGCGGAAGGATCGCGGAAAGATTCGCCGGAAATAGTTCTCTCCCGGAGGGGCTGTTTACGGGCAAGGGCAAAAAGGTAATTCAAAACATATTGAAAATTGTAGTAACAGAACAGGCTTGACGAGATAAAGACGTGGGCGTTGGATTCACCTCAATCAGAGTTATGAGTGAAAAGTTGTGGCCATTCACTTTTTAGGTAGAAAATCAACTAAAGCAGTGAACGTTCACAAAATAATCACTTCGGCCGGCTGAGATGTAAAAGAGAAAGTGTATTCTCAGAAATAGATCTTTGGATCGGAGAAAACAAACTTTTAGCTGAAGCAAAACCAAAGTACGCTTTCAGAAGTTGAAACTAAATCTCAAAAAAAGCCGTTTCCACTTATGTGACGTGGCGGGGGCGGGGCCTATGCGTGTGTGGCTGACGGGTGGGTCCTGCCTTATCCACTTCTCTCTCTCCTCCATTCTCTTCTTCCTCTCTCCTCCTCCCTGATCAGAATAGGGCAGAGGTGAGGCCGCGCGCTCCGGCGAGGCTCCCGGGCAGCACACCGGCATGCTCAGGGAGACCAACCGCACCCGCCTGGAGCATTCACACACTATGGGGAGGATGGCGTCGAGCAGAGCTGCGGCTACAGCGGACGGCAACTCCGGGCGGTGATGGGGCTTGCGTCCAAAGGCCATGGGAGGGGAACAGAGAGCGCTGGGGGGTTCTAGGGGAAGGTGGAGGTCTGCTGGAAGTGGTGCAGAGGAGGGAGGGGCTCGGCTTTGACCGAATTTAGGTAGAGGAGGGAGGCGGCCATGGCGGCATTGACGAGCGAGGAGAGCTCCTGGAGAGGGATGGATGGGTCGGGGAGGTGTAGAGGAGCTCGATGAGGAGGCTGGTGAGCTCGAGAGGTCGCGGGGAGGGCTACTTATAGCCGGGGCGAGGGAGGTCGAGTTTGGGTGCCGCTGGGCACGTTCGGCCGATGCTCTGACGAGCTCATCGATCACGGGGAGGCGCAGGAACACGACGAGGGAGAGAACGGACGAGCTACAGAGTGCACGGGGCAGCAGGAGCCAAGGGGGGCAAAGGAAGAGGTCAGGCGCCATTAATACGTTGTCGACCACAATGCTCCCATGGACGAGAAGAGACAAGCGCTGACGAGGAGGCTTCGGGAGAGGGAGATGAGTCCAGGGGGAAGAGGACAACATGAGCTAGCTATTGGACACGGGCGGTTGCGCGAGAACGATAAGAGGGGGAGGGGGCGAGCAAGAAACCATGCAGCTCACGGCCAACGACCGCAGTGCGCGCGCATGACATGCCAAAGCCCGTGATCACCGCGTGCACTAGTGCACACAGTGCCACACAATCGGCCAAATGATGTCTCGGGGTTAGTCCTTCCAGTGGAGGTTCCAACTGAGGTGGTAGCTCGGTAAAAGATGTTGTGGTTAGATATGAATTAACCTCTGAAGTTTGTCGTTGCAAACTAGAGCATCAAACTGTGATCAACTTAGTGGGGTTAAGATGCAAACAATATGTGAGGGAGGTTTAGGATAGAAAGGACTACATTTAAGGGAGTTTTGAGGGGAAATGGATCAAGGATTAATACAGTTGCTTTGCAACTGAGCAAAATGGTCCAGAATCAAGATTATGATGATGCACTCAATTGAAGAAGCCACTTGAGCTGAGATTTGGCATGGCAAGGTTATTTGGTCATATGAAGATGCTGTAAAAGTTTCATACCAATTGGATAAACCAAAATGGTACTTGCTTCACAAACATTTCCTCTGGACAGAAACTTGGAAAACTTCTGGAGGAATAATGGCTAGATGAAATATTCCAAAATTTGGTGGAGATAGGTTATATGGATAGGAGAAGGCCTAGGAAATTTTCCAGCCTTAATGGAGCTAGATAAAATATACTTGCTTCACAAACTGAAAATTTGGACAGAAACAGAGAATTGAAGATGAGCTCAGATGGAGGCATGACATGAGCACAAATTTGGTGGAGAGCTATGATATGATGATATTGAGGTCCTGCATAAATTTCAACTCATTTGGATATGCCTAGCTTGTACCTCCTTCACCAAGTTTCTTTCTGGACAGAAACTTTGGAAAATCATTCATAAATAATTACTAGGCAAATGAGGTTGAATTTTGGCATGTGGCAATGATATGGACAGGAAAAGATGTCCAAGAAGTTTGAGGTCAATTGGGCAAAGGAAAATAACACTTGCTTCACAATGTGCCATTTAGGGCGGAATAGGAAAAGAATTATTTGAGGATTATTTTTGAATATGTCAATGAAAAGTTTTGCCACATTTGATGAAGATATGACCCAAACAATTTATCAGAATTATTTGGGAATTTTAGGAGTGATTGAAATATAGGTTGCTTCACAACCTAGGGAAAAAGGGATAATTCCTTTCATAGAAAAGGAATATTCCCAATAAAAAGAATATTGGGATTTGGGCTAGGATAAAAATGGAAAGGTCTAGGGTTGGATAGGTGTGACAAGCCACTCTAGAACGAAAGAAGAGGTAATCTTCTTCAGTTTCCACACCACACAACCACGAAAAAGAAAACTCAGGCAAAAATCTTAGAAAATCAAAAGAAAAAGAAAGGGCCAAAAATCAGGCTGTGACAAACCTCCCCCCTTAAATAAATCTCGTCCTCGAGATTTGGTTGCTCAGGGAACAAGTGTAAATATAACTAACCTTAAGGAAACCGTTTCCAACTCGGTTATCCTTTTCCCTTTATTGATTGTTCCCACTAAATTCTTCATCTGGCTTACCTGATTGGCTCTAGGGTGGTTTGTTTCACTGTATCCACATTCTGACATATCTTACCTCATATGTTCCTACTTATACTAGCTCAATTTCTTTTCATATCTGCTGAATTATCTGAGATTACCATGACTGAAATATATGTCTGTCTCGCAAAGCTGAGATTGATTTCCGATGGTTGTGTCTGAGCTGACAATCTTCGATGAAGTGGTGATCAGATTGTCCTGATGAACACCTAAGCTCTGAATCCTTGCATTGGGTTTCTCCACTAAATGCAGGTTCGTCGGGTTCCAAACAGTGAGTTGAGGCATAACCGTTTTCCTGACAGATTATGACTTATCACAGGAATTTCTGAATTATCCTGACTAGTCCACTGTCTTGAGTATCATATCTGTTCCAAATATTTGACTGTCGCTTGTCGTGGCCAGCATGAACGGGTATGACCTTATATGATAATATCCTCGTCCTTGACTGACGATGGGTCTGGCAGAAGGACTTTTGCTCATGACTGGATATCCTTTGATGATTCACATAAGTGAGGGCTCATGCTTCGAGTCTGTTATTCCTCAATTGGATTGCTCATTTTGTCGGGATACCCATGGGATAGTAGGCTGTGTGATGCTTTACCATAGTCATTGGAATCAAACTGTTGAATTGACTTTGGTTCTGACTTGACAGGCTAAGATATTCGATACTGATAAATCTGAGCACATGCTGTTGGCTGAGCGGGTTATTTGGATATGCGGTCCTTACCAAAATTGAGTAGACCCCGCAGGTGAATATTCATCATGATCAATACTGACTCAGACTGTCCGTGGTATCTACACCATGTGGGTCATGCAACAATTTTCATACATGTATCATGGATCTTTGCTCCTTCATTCTTATTTTCTTGTCTGGGTCCTTGGTTGAAAGATCTTGGTCATACTTCGTGTGACCATAGGTATTGTTGGGTGCAATATTTCGGCAATCATAACTTATCCTTGTTCATGTACAGTGGGAACTATACCGGGTTCACATGTGCTTGCATCTAACTCATTTTTATGTAAAGCATACATAGTGGTGACGAATGATATCACTGGGTTGGGTATGAGGAATCTGGTATGACTGAGTACTGACAAAATTTGCTGTCCCATGTTGTCTTTCTCCAAAATTTGTTGGTTCTTGCATCACCAACTGACGTGTATAACTGACTTTCTTATTCTTGCATGACTCGTGAGATTGTCGGATCCTTATCTTGACTTCATCATCATATCGGTGACTTGCAGGAATTTGGTAGCATGCTCCCAATATGAGAATTGGATTCCTGAGGCAGACTTGGGTTTTGAACGATTCTTGCTTCTGACCAGACAGTTGCGGATCTGATTCTTGGGATTCACTGCCATAGGCTGTCAATTCCTAGTGTAATCTCTTGCACCAATGCCATGCTGAGGGAGATTGGATGACTTATGCTAGAAGCCATCAGACTATCTTGCTGAGGAAGACTAGGTATCATGCTTCAGAAGTTCCTCCCCCCCATTAAAGAATTTGCTAGGGAAAGACTCGGTACCTTATGCCGAAATGTCACATCCCTAGTCTGGTATGACCTAGGCTAGTTAGCCATTTGTGCATCATATTTAAATTTAATTTAAATTTGAAATGAGGATTGGTGGAACCCTCAGAATCATTTTTTTGAAAATGACCCAAATAAAAATTTCTCCAAAAGGGTCCAAGAAACTGCTCATGTTGCCCTCTGAAAATATTGGACAGAGATAAAAATCAAAACAATATTTTTAGGAGCTCATGGACATTTATTTTGGCCATTTGGATTAATTCGATAAATATTTGCATTGGAAATATATTTCTATATATATGAAATGTGGTCCAAAAATTATGCCAATTATAAAAGAGCTCTGGAATAATATATCTAGCTCCTGCAAAAATTGGCATAAGGAAATTAAATGATTTAATATATTTATTAAATCAAACAAATGTCAGAAAATTAGAAAAGAAAACAGAAAAGGGGAGAGAGACTTACCTGGGCCACTTACCCGATCGGCCCAGTAGCTCGGCCCAGCTGACTGGCCGACGCCAGTCGTCCCTCTCCTCGCGCCAGAGGGACAGGGCGCGTGGTCGCCGCACACCGCGCGCATGCGCGCCACGGCAGCTGCCTGCGTGCCCTCCCCCCCTCGACGCCCTGGCCTCGCCAGAAGCGCCCAACACCGCCCAGATCCCTCCCTCGCTCTCTCGTTCCTCTCCCTCCCCTGCATCTCTCCCTCTCCCCACGCCCGAAGCGCTGCCGTCGCCGCCGCACGCCGTGGCCATAGCCACCGCCTCCCCCTCGCCTCCCCGTCGTGCCTAGGAGCTCCGCCTCGTCGCCAGCTACCTCCTCGCCGAGCCACGCAAGCCGGAGTGCCCCGTGGAGCCGTCGCCGTCGCCAAATTCGCCTCCGGCCGCCGTGGATCCTCGCCGGCGATTCGGGAGCTACCGGGCATCCCCGACCTCGCCCTCGCGCTCGCTGGTTCCGCGGTGAGCCCCCGCACCGAACCCCCTCCTCCCCGTGTCTGTTTGCCCCGTCTAGCTAGCTCGCCACAGCGCCCGTAGCTCCTCGCCGCCGGCCATGGCGCCACGGTGGCACGAGCCCAAGCCGGTCACTTCCGCGCGCGTCACCGTATTCCTGGTGATGCCAGGAGGCCGTAGGAGCCCTCCGCCTCCACTGCCGTGCACCACAACACCGCGGCCGCAAGTTGCCGAACTCCGGCCGCCGCCCTGAGCTCTGCTCCGGCGAGCTCCGCCGCCCCCGCAGCCTTCCGCGTGTTCCACTGGATGCGCGTGAGCGCGGGCGTCGCGTGGGTGGTCTCCGCCGCCCGTATGGTCGCCGGAACGGCGATCCCGAGCCCCTCCGCCGCGCTCGGCCTCGCCGGCGGCTAAACGTCGGCGAGTTGACCGGGTTTGACCCCCCAGGGTCGCTGACCAGTGGGCCCGACCCCCCCCCTAACCTTTTAATTAAACTAATTAACCCCTGTTAACCCCCCTGTCACTGACGTGTGGGTCCCACACGTCAGATTTGACCTGGACAGCCGCGTTGACCCGCTGATGTAGTGATGACGTCATGCTGACGCAATTATATATTTTCTGGAATTAAAATAATTCAGAAAATCCAGAAAATGATTTAAACTTCAAAAATTCATAACAATTCAACCGTAGCTCAGATTAAAATAATTTATATATGAAAAATTATCAGAAAAATGCAATCTTTCCATCTGTACTAGTTTCATGCATGAAAAACCAACTTATACATGCTGAATATGGGAAAACACATTATGGCATATATAAGAGACTTAATTTAGAAATGCATTTGAACCTTTGGTTCAAATGGACTTCAAACCAATTGAACACTAGTTGCATTAGCTCAACAGCATCACATCTACATGCCATGTTCATGCATCATATTGTTGCATATAATTGTGTATTGATTGCCGGCACCGTTCCTTCCCGATAGGTCCTACTCCGGAGACGTTCCAGAGTACCTGTCTGTGAAGCAGTGCCTCCCTTGTTGATTTACCAGGCAAGCAACCCCCCTTGTTCATTTCGATAAAACCCTACTCTCTCGCTCCTGCTCTCAGTTATTGCATTAGGACAACAACGATTCATCTGCTACTTTGTGCTGCGGTAGTTGAACCCATTCCTCTGCATGACCTGTCATTGCCACAGTAAATAGTTGAAACCCACTAGCATGTGTAGGAGTTGATTGAAGCCACTGATGTGTTCCTACCATGCTATGCCTGCTATTGCTTAGAGTTGTGTCAGGTCTGATTCATTGGGAATGAATTGGAGTGTCACGATATGTTCTGATGCTGAGAGTGAGGTGTGTGAACATGATTTGGTAAAGGTAGCGGTGAGAGGCCATGTAGGAGTACATGGTGGGTTGTCTCATTGGAACCGTCCTTAAGCACTGAGTTCTATGTATGTTGTCCAATGACTCGATACTACCACACATTGGGTTCCGGTAACTCGACCCCTCTCGACTTATTAACCAACTTGGTCTCTGTCCAGGAGTCGCAACTAGTTTCTGGTGTTTGTAGGTAGTGCTATTTTTCTACCAAGTGGCACCCGGCAGGGTGGGCTTGGGACAGACTAGGCACACGTGGCCCGGTGTACCGAGTGGCACCCGGTTGGTGGGCTCGGGAACCCTGTACACATCGTTTGGGGCCGTGAGCGACACCCCGGCCGGATCTCCTTGCGGATGGAACCCGAATAGGCGATAAACCTGGACTAGAGTCTTGTGTGGTTAGTCAGGTCGTGGCCGACACCCTCGCCAGGCTTCCGCTTGAAGGTTGCCGAGATACATGACGTGTACATGGCGGTAAGTGGCGAGAGCGTGTGTGAAGAAGTACACCCCTGCAGGGTTAACATGATCTATTCGAATAGCCGGGTCCGCGGTTATGGACTTCTTGGATGCTTACATGGTACATAGACAACTTGAAGTGGATACTCTAAAATGCTCAAGACAAGTGTGAGTGCTATGGATGGCCTTCTCGTAGGGAGACGGGGATGAATCCATAGTAGCGTATTGTATGGTGATTAGTGGACTCGTGTTCGTTGTTTCACCTCAAGAGTTTCTGGTAGTCGTAGAACAGGATAGCCACAGAGTCAAAGCTGGCTTGCTGCAACTAAACCCCACATTACCCTCTTGATACAAATGCATGTATGCTAGGATCTGATGTAAGTCTTGCTGAGTACCTTTGTACTCATGTTGCTTTATTTATGTTTTTGCAGCGGAGACTTCGGTCTTACTAGTGTTCTCGTGGACTTCGACTAGTAGCTAGTACCTCAGCTACGATCTTGATCGGATGTTGTAGATAGTCAGGCTCTTCAGCCTTTTTCATTTGTAGATGTCTGTACCCAGACATGTAATGCTTCCGCTTGTTGCTTGTATGCTCTGTATGATGGGTCTTGTGACCCCTGTTTGCATTAATTGCTATGACGGCTCTTCTGAGCCTTTATCTATATGAGTTGTTGAGTTATGCTGTGATGCCATGTTGTACAGCACATACTTGCATGTTATGCGTACGTGTAATGTGTATTGCTATGTGTGGGATCTGACTATCTAGTTGTTTATTCTTAGTAGCCTCTCTTACCGGGAAATGTCTCCTAGTGCTTCCACTGAGCCCTGGTAGCTTGCTACTGCTCCGGAACACTTAGGCTGGCCGGCATGTGTCCTTCTTCGATCATGTGTCTGTCCCTTCGGGGAAATGTCACGCGATGAATACCGGAGTCCTGCTAGCCCGCTACAGCCCGGTTCACCGGAGTCCTGTTAGCCCAGTGCTACAGCCTGGATTCACTCGCTGATGACCGACACGTTCGATGCTGGGTCATGAATGCCTGTCCCTGTAAGTTAGTGCCACTTTGAATTTACGACTAGCCATGTCAGCCCGGGCTCTTTATCATATGGATGCTAGCGACACCATCATATACGTGTGCCAAAATGTGCAAACGGTCCCGGGCAAAGGTAAGGCGACACCCGTGGGGATACCGTGCGTGAGGCCGCAAAGCGATATGAGGTGTTACATGCTAGATCGATGTGGCATCGAGTCGGGGTCCTGACAGCTTTTGGTATCAGAGCCTGACTGCCTGTAGGATTACCAAGCCATACTGGTCGAAGTTGAGTCTAGAAATTCTTTAGTTATGTAAGGGAATTGATTGTGGGAAGGAACGTAAGGCTCTTTTTACTCCTTTACCTCATGACCTTCTGATCTGAGTCGTCCTATCTTTCCGACGGGGTTAAGGAACTAGGCTTCTCTTCCGTCTATCAGGATCACGTGTTACTACTCCGTAGTTCCATAAGACTGGTTGATCAGAGTCATACCCCAGTTTCGAGTACTTCCGGTGTAGTCTGTTTAGTACTATCCCAGAACCTTGAGTGCTGATGTTGAGTATGTTACCACCCCATTTCTAGTAGGATGTCTCATTCTGAGCATTTTACTGCCGTTATGCTGCCGGAATTTCCCTAGGAGTTCGAGTGATACTAATTCCTTGTCCTACATTCTACAGTCGTTAGTTGATGTTGATTTCGTCCTTGGTTTCGTTTCTCAGGATGTCATCAGCTAAGCGAAGTTTCGTCGCTCGTAGCCAGAACCATGGAGATGGTAGGGATGAGGATCCTCCTGACCAGCCTTCGTTGACGGAGTTCATGCTAGAGATGGAGAGGAACAAGCGTGAGTCTAATCATTTGTTGGCACGTATCGAGGAGAACACGGCACATCACTTCAAAGGGTCTGCTACCATTCATGACTTCATTCGTTTGCGCCCACCTACCTTTCATCATTCCATCGAGACACCGCACATCAGTTCAAAGGGTCTGCTACCATTCATGACTTCATTCGTTTGCACCCACCTACCTTTCATCATTCCATCGAGCCACTCGATGCAGATGACTGGCTCCGTAGCATCACCCATAAGCTGCGTTCCGCGAGCGTAGCTGAAGATGACAAGGTCACTTATGCCACATACCACCTGGAAGGTCCTGCTAGTCTTTGGTGGCAGAACTATGAGACTTTGCTTCCAGCCGGCCAGATTCCTACCTGGAAGGATTTCACTGAGGCTTTTCGCGAGCATCACATTCCCCAGGCCCTCATTGATCGCAAGAGAGAAGAGTTCTGCAGTTTCACCCAGAGTAAGATGGCTGTTGATGCTTATAGCAGAGAGTTCGAGAACCTCGCCCGTTATGCCACAGAAGAAGTGTCCACGGACACCAAGAAGCAAGCTAGGTTCCGGAAGGGTCTCAACCCCAAGTTGCGTCGTGATCTCCACCTGCATCATTGTGATACATTCCAAGCTCTTGTGAACAAGGCCATCAATGCAGAGACAGCTCAGCTCACTTACGAGGAGTCTCGTAAGCACACCCGTGATTTGGGATCCTCCTCTGGCTCTAGTTCCCAGAAACGCCGGATTTGGGTTCCAAACTCCGCTCTTCCTTCCGGTTATACACCGAGGTCATCTCATGTGGTGCCTTCCCCAGCTCAGTCGTATGTTCCACCCTTGCCTACTGGTAGACCGTTTGTCAGTGCGGGTCCACGTCCAACCTCAGGGACTTGCTTCACATGCGGGAAGCCAGGACACTATGCACGTGATTGCTCTCAGACTAGTTATGCTCCACCCCAGCCCGAGAAGACTGTTGGCTGTATTAAGCCATCACGCAAGATGATCAGTGTTAAGTCAGCCCCCACTGAACGTGGATGTGTGCATCACGTCTCAGCTAAAGACGCTCATGATGATCCAGATGTCGTTCTTGGTACACTCCTTGTCAATTGTCACCCAGCATCAGTTCTATTTGATACTGGGGCATCTCACTCCTTCATTTCTGAAGGCTATGCTCGTTTGCACGACATGTCATTTTGTGATATGCCAACTCCGCTTGAAATCCAAACCCCAGGGTCTAGATGGCAGACCACCAGAATCAGCCATGGTAATGAAATCCTTGTTGATAGACTGGTATTCCTTGCATCACTTGTAGCCCTCAAGTCCTCAGATATTAACATCATCTTGGGTATGGACTGGATGACAGCTCATCATGCCAAGATTGATTGCTACACAAGATCTGTTCAGCTTACACACCCATCTGGCAAGTTAGTCACCGTCTCTACTAGAGTTGCAAAGCGTCAGCTCTATTCTCTTAATGCCAGCCCTCTTCCAGACCTTGAAGATATCCCGGTAGTCCGTGACTTTCCGGATGTCTTTCCAGAGGAACTGCCAGGTGTTCCACCTGACAGAGATGTAGAGTTCGTCATAGATCTTATCCCAGGAACAGCTCCAATCTCCCGGAGACCTTACAAGATGGCACCCCTAGAATTAGCCGAGCTTAAGAAACAACTCGATGAGTCCTTGCAAAAGGGTTTCATCCGTCCTAGCTCTTCTCCTTGGGCTTGCCCCGTCCTCTTTGTCAAGAAGAAAGACGGTACGGACCGGATGGTTGTTGATTATCGTCCCGTTAATTTGGTCACGATAAAGAACAAGTATCCGCTCCCCAGGATCAACGACCTGTATGATCAGCTCGCTGGATCCTCAGTCTTCTCCAAGATGGATTTAAGGTTAGGATACCACCAAATCAAAATCAGAAATGGGGACATTCCCAAGACAGCTTTTGTCACTCGTTATGGTCAGTACGAGTACACCGTCATGTCCTTTGGCCTAACCAACGCCCCAGCCACATTCTCCCGCTTGATGAACTCGATCTTCATGGAGTACTTAGATAAGTTCGTCGTGGTTTACCTCGATGATATTCTTATTTACTCGAAGAACGAGGAAGAGCATGCCGAACATCTTAGACTTGTGTTAGAAAAACTTAGAGAGCACCGCCTTTATGCCAAGTTCTCCAAGTGTGAATTTTGGTTGTCAGAAGTGACCTACTTAGGCCACGTAATCTCTGGTAAGGGCATTGCTGTCAATCCCGAGAGAGTTCAAGCCGTTCTCGATTGGACTCCACCTGAGACTGTTAAACAAGTTAGGAGTTTCCTTGGTCTAGCCAGCTATTGTCGCCGCTTTGTTGAAAACTTCTCCAAAGTAGCCAAACCCCTCACGGAACTTCTCAAGAAAGATAAAAAGTTCGAGTGGTCCCCACAGTGTGAGTACAGTTTTCAGGAACTGAAAAGACGCCTGACTTCTGCTCCCATACTTGTGCCACCGGATTTCACAAAAGACTTTATTATCTACTGTGACGCCTCACAACAGGGACTAGGTTGCATTCTTATGCAGGATCGTCATGTGATTGCCTATGCATCCCGACAGTTGCATCCACATGAGGAGAATTATCCTACACATGATCTAGAGCTTGCAGCCGTAGTCTATGCACTCAAGACCTGGCGACATTACCTCCTTGGTAAACGTTGCGAGATCTACACCGATCACCAGAGTCTCAAGTATATCTTCACCCAACCGGATCTGAACCTTAGGCAAAGACGTTGGTTGGAGTTGATCACAGATTATGATCTAGGGATTACCTACACCCCAGGCAAAGCCAATGTCATGGCTGATGCTCTAAGCCGTAAATCCTATTGCAACAATCTCATGTTGCAGCAAGGCCAACCACTTCTCCATGAGGAATTCTGTAAGCTTAACCTTCACATTGCTCCTCGCGGATTCCTTTCTACCTTGGTGGCGAAACCTACCCTTGTGGACCTTATCATAGAAGCCCAGAAGCATGATACAGGGATTACCCGGATCAAGAGAAACATTAAGAAGGGAGTTGGTGGATGTTTCTCTATGGATGATCGTGGTGTTGTTTTCTTTGAGAATCGCTTGGTGGTTCCCAAGAAGCAACATCTTCGGCAGTTGATTCTTAAGGAGGCACATGAATCTCCTCTCACCATTCATCCCGGTAGTACTAAGATGTATCAGGACCTACGCCAGAAGTTCTGGTGGACTAGGATGAAGAGAGAAATCGCGGAGTTCATTGCTAAATGTGACGTTTGTCGTCGCGTTAAGTCAGAGCATCAGAGACCTGCTGGCACCCTTCAGCCTTTAGCTATTCCTGAATGGAAATGGGATAAAGTTGGTATGGACTTCATCACCGGCTTTCCCAGGACCAAGAGAGGGAATAATGCTATCTTCGTAGTCATTGGTCGTCTCTCCAAAGTGGCTCACTTCCTTCCTGTTCGAGAGAGTATCACTGCTAGTCAGCTTGCTGACTTATACATTTCTCGAATAGTATCACTCCATGGTGTTCCAATAGAGATCAATTCAGACCGTGGCAGCCTTTTCACTTCTCATTTCTGGGAGAGTTTCCAAACTGCCATGGGAACCCATCTTTCCTTCAGTACCGCTTTCCACCCTCAGTCGAGTGGTTAGGTGGAACGGGTCAATCAAATTCTCGAAGACATGCTCAGAGCTTGCGTTATCTCATTCGGTATGGATTGGGAGAAATGTCTTCCTTTCACCGAGTTTGCTTATAACAATAGCTACCAATCCAGCCTCAAGAAAGCTCCTTTTGAGGTTCTCTATGGACGAAGATGTCGAACACCTTTGAACTGGTCAGAAACCTGTGAAAGACAATTCTTTGGACCGGATATGATCCAGGAGGCAGAAGAGCAAGTTCGCATCATTCGTGAGAATTTGAAAACAGCCCAGTCTCGTCAGAAAAGTCAGTACGATCGTCATCATAAGGATGTGACTTATGAAATTGGCGACCAAGCTTACCTTCGGGTTACTCCTTTGAAGGGTACCCATCGTTTCGGTATCAAGGGCAAGTTCGCTCCTCGTTACATTGGTCCTTTTCATATTCTCGCTAAACGAGGAGAGGTTGCCTACCAGTTGGAACTACCCCCACATCTTTCTCGAGTTCATGATGTCTTCCACGTCTCTCAACTCAGGCGTTGCTTCTCGGATCCTATCCGTGGAGTGGACCACGAAACGCTTGATCTCCAAGATAACCTCACATACCGAGAGTACCCAGTTCACATTCTTGATCAAGCAGAGCGTGTCACTCGACGTCAGAACATCAAGTTTCTCAAAGTTGAGTGGTCTCATCATTCCGAGAGAGAAGCTACTTGGGAGCGAGAAGATCGTCTTCGACTGGAGTACCCCGCTTTCTTTCCGTCGACCCCTGAATCTCGGGACGAGATTTTTTCAAGTGGGGGCGAGTTGTCACATCCCTAGTCTGGTATGACCTAGGCTAGTTAGCCATTTGTGCATCATATTTAAATTTAATTTAAATTTGAAATGAGGATTGGTGGAACCCTCAGAATCATTTTTTTTTGAAAATGACCCAAATAAAAATTTCTCCAAAAGGGTCCAAGAAAATGCTCATGTTGCCCTCTGAAAATATTGGACAGAGATAAAAATCAAAACAATATTTTTAGGAGCTCATGGACATTTATTTTGGCCATTTGGATTAATTCGATAAATATTTGCATTGGAAATATATTTCTATATATATGAAATGTGGTCCAAAAATTATGCCAATTATAAAAGAGCTCTGGAATAATATATCTAGCTCCTGCAAAAATTGGCATAAGGAAATTAAATGATTTAATATATTTATTAAATCAAACAAATGTCAGAAAATTAGAAAAGAAAACAGAAAAGGGGAGAGAGACTTACCTGGGCCACTTACCCGATCGCCCCAGTAGCTCGGCCCAGCTGACTGGCCGACGCCAGTTGTCCCTCTCCTCGCGCCAGAGGGACAGGGCGCGTGGTCGCCGCACACCGCGCGCATGCGCGCCACGGCAGCTGCCTGCGTGCCCTCCCCCCCTCGACGCCCTGGCCTCGCCAGAAGCGCCCAGCACCGCCCGGATCCCTCCCTCGCTCTCTCGTTCCTCTCCCTCCCCTGCATCTCTCCCTCTCCCCGCGCCCGAAGCGCTGCCGTCGCCGCCGCACGCCGTGGCCATAGCCACCGCCTCCCCCTCGCCTCCCCGTCGTTCCCAGGAGCTCCGCCTCGTCGCCAGCTAACTCCTCGCCGAGCCACGCAAGCCGGAGTGCCCCGTGGAGCCGTCGCCGTCGCCAAATTCGCCTCCGGCCGCCGTGGATCCTCGCCGGCGATTCGGGAGCTACCGGGCATCCCCGACCTTGCCCTCGCGCTCGCTGGTTCCGTGGTGAGCCCCCGCACCGAACCCCCTCCTCCCCGTGTCCGTTTGCCCCGTCTAGCTAGCTCGCCACAGCGCCCGTAGCTCCTCGCCGCCGGCCATGGCGCCACGGTGGCACGAGCCCAAGCCGGTCACTTCCGCGCGCGTCACTGTATTCCTGGTGACGCCAGGAGGCCGTAGGAGCCCTCCGCCTCCACTGCCGTGCACCACAACGCCGCGGCCGCAAGTTGCCGAACTCCGGCCGCCGCCCTGAGCTCTGCTCTGGCGAGCTCCGCCGCCCCCGCAGCCTTCCGCGTGTTCCACTGGATGCGCGTGAGCGCGGGCGTCGCGTGGGTGGTCTCCGCCGCCCGAATGGTCGCCGGAACGGCGATCCCGAGCCCCTCCGCCGCGCTCGGCCTCGCCGGCGGCTAAACGCCGGCGAGTTGACCGGGTTTGACCCCCCAGGGTCGCTGACCAGTGGGCCCGACCCCCCCCCCTAACCTTTTAATTAAACTAATTAACCCCTGTTAACCCCCCTGTCACTGACGTGTGGGTCCCACACGTCAGATTTGACCTGGACAGCCGCGTTGACCCGCTGATGTAGTGATGACGTCATGCTGACGCAATTATATATTTTCTAGAATTAAAATAATTCAGAAAATCCAGAAAATGATTTAAACTTCAAAAATTCATAACAATTCAACCGTAGCTCAGATTAAAATAATTTATATATGAAAAATTATCAGAAAAATGCAATCTTTCCATCTGTACTAGTTTCATGCATGAAAAACCAACTTATACATGCTGAATATGGGAAAACACATTATGGCATATATAAGAGACTTAATTTAGAAATGCATTTGAACCTTTGGTTCAAATGGACTTCAAACCAATTGAACACTAGTTGCATTAGCTCAACAGCATCACATCTACATGCCATGTTCATGCATCATATTGTTGCATATAATTGTGTATTGATTGCCGGCACCGTTCCTTCCCGATAGGTCCTACTCCGGAGACGTTCCAGAGTACCTGTCTGTGAAGCAGTGCCTCCCTTGTTGATTTACCAGGCAAGCAACCCCCCTTGTTCATTTCGATAAAACCCTACTCTCTCGCTCCTGCTCTCAGTTATTGCATTAGGACAACAACGATTCATCTGCTACTTTGTGCTGCGGTAGTTGAACCCATTCCTCTGCATGACCTGTCATTGCCACAGTAAATAGTTGAAACCCACTAGCATGTGTAGGAGTTGATTGAAGCCACTGATGTGTTCCTACCATGCTATGCCTGCTATTGCTTAGAGTTGTGTCAGGTCTGATTCATTGGGAATGAATTGGAGTGTCACGATATGTTCTGATGCTGAGAGTGAGGTGTGTGAACACGATTTGGTAAAGGTAGCGGTGAGAGGCCATGTAGGAGTACATGGTGGGTTGTCTCATTGGAACCGTCCTTAAGCACTGAGTTCTATGTATGTTGTCCAATGACTCGATACTACCACACATTGGGTTCCGGTAACTCGACCCCTCTCGACTTATTAACCAACTTGGTCTCTGTCCAAGAGTCGCAACTAGTTTCTGGTGTTTGTAGGTAGTGCTATTTTTCTACCAAGTGGCACCCGGCAGGGTGGGCTTGGGACAGACTAGGCACACGTGGCCCGGTGTACCGAGTGGCACCCGGATGGTGGGCTCGGGAACCCTGTACACATCGTTTGGGGCCGTAAGCGACACCCCGGCCGGATCTCCTTGCGGATGGAACCCGAATAGGCGATAAACCTGGACTAGAGTCTTGTGTGGTTAGTCAGGTCGTGGCCGACACCCTCGCCAGGCTTCCGCTTGAAGGTTGCCGAGATACATGATGTGTACATGGCGGTAAGTGGCGAGAGCGTGTGTGAAGAAGTACACCCCTGCAGGGTTAACATGATCTATTCGAATAGCCGGGTCCGCGGTTATGGACTTCTTGGATGCTTACATGGTACATAGACAACTTGAAGTGGATACTCTAAAATGCTCAAGACAAGTGTGAGTGCTATGGATGGCCTTCTCGTAGGGAGACGGGGATGAATCCATAGTAGCGTATTGTATGGTGATTAGTGGACTTGTGTTCGTTGTTTCACCTCAAGAGTTTCTGGTAGTCGTAGAACAGGATAGCCACAGAGTCAAAGCTGGCTTGCTGCAACTAAACCCCACATTACCCTCTTGATACAAATGCATGTATGCTAGGATCTGATGTAAGTCTTGCTGAGTACCTTTGTACTCATGTTGCTTTATTTATGTTTTTGCAGCGGAGACTTCGGTCTTACTAGTGTTCTCGTGGACTTCGACTAGTAGCTAGTACCTCAGCTACGATCTTGATCGGATGTTGTAGATAGTCAGGCTCTTCAGCCTTTTTCATTTGTAGATGTCTGTACCCAGACATGTAATGCTTCCGCTTGTTGCTTGTATGCTCTGTATGATGGGTCTTGTGACCCCTGTTTGCATTAATTGCTATGACGGCTCTTTTGAGCCTTTATCTATATGAGTTGTTGAGTTATGCTGTGATGCCATGTTGTACAGCACATACTTGCATGTTATGCATACGTGTAATGTGTATTGCTATGTGTGGGATCTGACTATCTAGTTGTTTATTCTTAGTAGCCTCTCTTACCGGGAAATGTCTCCTAGTGCTTCCACTGAGCCCTGGTAGCTTGCTACTGCTCCGGAACACTTAGGCTGGCCGGCATGTGTCCTTCTTCGATCCTGTGTATGTACCTTCGGGGAAATGTCACGCGATGAATACCGGAGTCCTGCTAGCCCGCTACAGCCCGGTTCACCGGACTCCTGTTAGCCCAGTGCTACAGCCTGGATTCACTCGCTGATGACCGACATGTTCGATGCTGGGTCATGAATGCATGTCCCTGTAAGTTAGTGCCACTTTGAATTTACGACTAGCCATGTCAGCCCGGGCTCTTTATCATATGGATGCTAGCGACACCATCATATACGTGTGCCAAAATGCGCAAACGGTCCCGGGCAAAGGTAAGGCGACACCCGTGGGGATACCGTGCGTGAGGCCGCAAAGCGATATGAGGTGTTACATGCTAGATCGATGTGGCATCGAGTCGGGGTCCTGACACGAAAGCTTTTACGGTTGCTTACTGAAGAAGACATGGTAACTTGCATGGGAATTCAGTCATGTATCATACTGAAGAATCGTGCCTTGAAAGCTTCTCTGGTAGCTTCCGAGGGAAGACTGGGTTGCTTATACCAGAAGCTTCTCATTGTGATATGCGGGCCGATTACCACATATATCTACCATCTTAATATTTTTGTTGTTGATTTCTTGTATGAAACGAGGTTTTCCTGGACTATCCTCCCTTCCGAGTATTAAATACATGCCATATTTTTGCTTGCTTCCAGGTATATCATGTTTCCAAAATCATCCTCAATGAAGAATCAAACCTTGCATCTGACCCATACCTTTGTCTGATAATATTCTGTCAATCTTGCTGATTTGATCATTACTGCCATGAGGGGGGCATACTGAGGCAAACTTGATTATCCGTATCATGATCAGATATCCCCAAGTCTCAATGCAGTCGGCTGAGAATTCCATACTGTTGTGGGGAGTGCACACTAATGCAAACTTAATGTTGATAGTCACCCTAGGCACATTTGCATTCAGACGAGATATTCCCAATTTCACTGAAATGCCGATAATTCCATTCTATTTAGCTGGGTTTCCAAATATATGCATTCCCTGCTGACTCTTGGGTCTGGTGTCGGTTGACGAGCAGCTTTAATAAGGAAAAATATGTAACACCGAAGGCCCAAAGAAAGAAGCAAAAGAAACGACGAAAACAAAAGCACACAAGCATAGTAATAATATGAATAATAAGACAACATCACATATTACTGCTACTCACACAATAATATGCATGCACACCTAGGCACACAAATCTTGCGGAAACTCCGGTATTACGGTCTAATATGTTGTGGCGGTGTGCACGAAAGTGAATCTGCGTGTGGAAGGAGTTGGCGTAACCAAGGCTACACCAAGTGCTGGCTGAACACCGGTTACATCTGGATAGATACGGAGGCGAGGACGGCCTCGATGATCAAGTAGCGGGATGCAACGGCCAGGACCACATCATCATCAAGCGTACGAATGGGAATTGTACACGTCCAAAGAATAAATTGCAGGGTAGGATAGCGATGGAAAAGCAAGGCTTGCTGGCATTGCCCTTTTCTGATAACCAAGATCAATAAGGGTTGCCAAAGGGACAAGATGGATGGCACTATTCGAGATAGAAAAAAATATATCATCGAAACAATATGGGTAGGTGGCGGAAAGATATTGACGCGATACCTGAGCATAACTCCTGCAAATGGTGTTTGGAACACTCGATACATGGGCATCACTCTACTGGGACAGAGATGACACCAAACACCGAAGAGCAGTCATGCTAAGAAGGAGGGTGTAGGTAGGGGATCGAAACTGATGCCACCTACACTCACTAGATTAACTATTAGTGACAAGATAATGAGTCTATATGCATGCTATGCAACAAACAAATGCAGCAATCAAGTGCAACAAACCAACTAGGGTCTATACTACTGTTTTCTAATGCTCGGGCGGGCTAGGGTGTCCTAGAGCCAGACCTGCTCTGTCAGGACCCCGACTCAATGCCACATCGATCTAGCATGTAACACCTCATATCACTTTGCGGCCTCACGCACGGTATTCCCACGGGTGTCGCCTTACCTTTGCCCGGGACCGTTTGCGCCTTTTGGCACACGTATATGACAGTGTCGCTAGCATCCATATGATAAGGAGCCCGGGCTGACATGGCTAGTCGTAAACCCAAAGTGGCACAAACTTACAGGGACAGGTATCCATGACCCAGCATCGAACGTGTCGGTCATCAGCGAGTGAACCCAGGCTGTAGCACTGGGCTAGCAGGACTCCGGTGAACCGGGCTGTAGCAGGCTAACAGGACTCCGGTATTCATCGCGTGACATTTCCCCGAAGGGACAGACACAGGAACGAAGAAGGACACATGTCGGCCAGCCTAAGTGTTCCGGAGCAGTAGCAAGCTACCATGGCTCAGTGGAAACACTAGGAGACATTTCCCGGTAAGAGAGGCTACTAAAGATAAACAACTAGATGGTCAGATCCCACACATACCAAGCATTTCAATAACATACACACAATATGCTCGATATGTGCAAATACAACATGGCATCACAACATGACTCTACGACTCAAGTAATTTATTCATTAGGCTCCGAGGAGCGAGATATTACAAACATGGGTCTCATGACCCAACAATCAGAGCATACAAGTCAAAGCACAAGCGGAAGTTATCATGTCTGAGTACAGACATCTATAAATGAAAAAGGCTGAGAAGCCTGACTATCTATCAGATCCTGCCGAGGGCACAAGATCGTAGCTGAGGTAACAAGCTAAACGTCGAAGTCCACGCGGAACTACTAACGAGACCGAAGTCTCTCTGCAAAAACATAAATAGGCAAACGTGAGTACAAATGTACCCAGCAAGACTTACATCAGAACTATCTACATATGCATCATTATCAACAAAGGGGATGGTGGGGTTTAACTGCAGCAAGCCAGCTTTGACTCGGTGGCTATCCTGAACTATGACTGCAAGTAACTCTTTCGAGGTGGCGCACACGAGTCCACATATTCACCATATCAATACACCACTATGGATCCGCTCCCGTCTCCCTACGAGAACGCCATCCATAGCACTCACGCTTATCTTGCGTATTTTAGAGTATCCACTTTCACCTGTCTATGAACTATGCAAGGGGTCCAAGTTTCCATATCCGAGGAATCCGGCTATTCGAATAGATGATATTAACCCTGCAGGGGTGTACTTCTTCACACACGCTTTCACCACTTACCGCCCTGTACACGTCTTGTACCTCGGCAACCTTCAAGCGGAAGCCGGGCGAGGGCGTCGGCCACGACCTGACTAACCGAACAAGTCTCTAGTCCAGGTTTATCGCCTATTCGGGTTCCATCCGCAAGGAGATCCGGCCGGGGTGTCGCTTACGGCCCCAAACGATGTGAGCAGGGTTCCCAAGCCCACCATCCGGGTGCTGCTTGGTACACCGGGCCACTGTGCCTAGTCTGTCCCAAGCCCACCTGTACCGGGTGCCACTTGGTAGACTACTAACACTACCTACAAACGCCAGAAACTAGTTGCAACTCCTGGACAGAGATCATGTTGATTAATAAGTCGAGAGGGGTCGAGTTACCGGAACCCAATGTGTGGTAGTAACTGGTCATGGATCACAAACACAGAACTCAGTTCCTGAGGTCGGCTGCAATGAGACAACCCACCATGTACTCCTACATGGCCTCTCACCGCTACCTTTACCAAATCGTGTTCACACACTTAGTTCACCCATAGTAGGACATGTTCACACGCCTCTGATTCATCCCCGA
>NC_041393.1:336941731-336960515 GCF_002162155.2 Triticum dicoccoides
GGAGGGGCGAGGGAGGGCTGGTGGCTGCGGCTATGGCGAACGGCGGCGACGGCTGCGCTCGGGGATCAGAGGGAAGAGAGGGAAAGAGAGAGCCAGAGGAGGGGGAGCGATCCAGAGGGAGAGGGAAGTGAGAGGGGGGGTCGAGGAGGCGCGTGGCGTCTCCGGGGCGTCGAGGAGGAAGCAGGAGGTGGCCAGGGGGAAGCAGGAGGTGGCCGAGGCCTCTCGGGCGCGCGCCACGCCTCGCCTCTGTTCGTCCTCCTGGCAGAGGAGGATGATGACAAGGGGGAGGAGGTGGGCTGGGCCGGCCAGATAGGCTGGCCAGCTGGGCCAGTTAAGTGGCGCCAGGTAACTTCTCTCTCTGTTTTATTTTTTTTTCTTCTGTTTTGTTTTATTTAATTTAGTTTGCCACTGTTTTGAATTTAAAATAATTCAAACAATGCCAAAAACTCCTCTGAATATTTTATATTGCTAGATGGACTTTTCCAAAAGATTATAAAATATTTCAGGGGTATTTGAAATTATATTCTAATTATATGAATATAATTCAAATTCAAATAGCTAATGAATTAAATCCAAAGTCCCAAAAATAATTCCTTAAAAATGTTCAATATTTTGGTTGGGACCAGAATCCTTACCAAAAATTATCAAACATTTAAGAAGAGCATTTTGGAGCAATGAATGAGATTTCTAGGGTTTTTGCCCCTCTTTTATTTAAGTTTTTGAGGCTTCCAAAATTCCTCAGTTCAAGTTTCGAAAATATAGACATGATGCACACATGAAGCTAGCCTAGAGCACTACCAGCAGCTAGGGATGTGACAACTCACCCCCACTAAACAAGAATCTCGTCTCGAGATTCAAGCGTAGGGTAAGGGGAAGGGTAACGCAGACTAGTATAATCTTCACGATCCAGGGTGCACTTCATAAGAGCGTTGAATCAATCACATCTTTGTCTTGTCGTCTTGTTCTGAGAACTCCAACTAACATGACAAGAAGAGGGAAGGAAAACTCTAGAAGGATCGATCTCCTCGAAGATCGAACAACTTAGGATCAACTCATGGTTTGAGACATGGAAATATCTCTCAAGCCGAGAGACGAAGCACACCTCTAGAGGAATGGAGTGGAACAGATGATGAAGGTTCACTAGGTAGACAACGATTCCACACCTAAAAAGGTGGTAAACGATTATCAATGTAGCGAGGAGTTGAGTTGCCATGATACCACAACGAGGCACCTTAGGGACGGTGACTCGTAGAAATATCCCCTTAAGTGGCAAAAAGAATTACCTTAGATATAGAGATCATTTAGACTCTCTATATCAGCCTAAGGCAAATCACAACAATCGATTGGCGGGGGTCGGTAGAATGGCATACTCGGACTTGGATGATGTGGATTACCTTGTTGAAGACAACGTAATGGATGAATTTGCTTATCACCGGAAATGGAGGAGACCCATGGTAGAATGACACATTGGCGGTGCAAGATGGGAACAAAATGCAAATGCTGGGAATGATTCTGGTAACTGGGGAAGAACCCAACAATAGGGAGTGAATTCACTGTCTGAAAAGGTCATAGCATTGCCGAGGAAACTGAGAGGAATCCCAGTTAGTGCCGATGATAACTCGTAGCGCTTGTGCGTGCTCTCAAGAACTTGAGCATTTCCATATTCATCAAGGTTTTACCAACATCCGTGTCAAAGATCCTGGCAACACAACATACTACCATGATGAATACCGGTGGAAAGATGCAGATGCAAAGGAAGATAACGCTTTCTCAGATTTCACCTTAGTGAGGCCAAGGAAACAAAATCTGGATGATCGACCGAGAGACATTTAGCACTCCGCTTCTAATGTTCTCCTTGATGTGCTAGTGTAACCCATTCATAGATATGGTTTGATATCTAAAACATCAAGTAAAAAGGTCGGACTTCGGAAACACAAAAATCCATAAGGAACAACTAGGGAGGTAGATCCTACGAAATCCTTATGGGGAGGTGGCCAACTTCCTCAATCAAGATACTACGATATTAGGTCTCCCGGCGGGGTGTGTTGGCCACGACATCCACTTTACCGGTTATCGTGAGACCAATATTATATTTCTTGGGAAATGTTCCAAACCATCATATCTGCCTGAGATTCAGATCTGGTTGGTGTCAGGATATTCCAGACTCATCGAGTCTAGGAAGAAAAACGAAAGTTTGCAACACAAATCGATGAGATGACGTTACGAGATTCTCGGGAATGAACTACGATAGCAAGCTCCAAACATGAGCTGGTTCTGCTACTAACATGTGAACACGTTGTCCCAGACAAGCATGGCCACGTAGTAGTCTTATAATCAAACACTACCGAGTTCAGATGGGGAACCATAATCGAGGATATCGAAGTCTTTACGCAAGTCCATGGATTAGATCCCAAGCATAGACTTCTTTTCCTTGAACAAGTCAATCAGTGGCTTAGTGTGCTAGGGACACATATAGAATGAAGGTTGCAAGTCTCCAGACTACAGAATACTTCGCACGTGTGCATGACTGATTTGGGATGATTCCAAAGGAAACAAAACAATCTTTCTCAAATTCACGGCGGCAACTTTCACCAAATGCACGTGTATAAGAGGAAGTCACTCCTTTCATCAAACAAATACTTCATGAGCTAGCATGAAGAAAATGCTTTCAAAAGTTTCCAACACTAGCTTAATGTTCAACAACATCATGGAGGAGATAAGGATGTTGCCAATGGGCTCAACAACAATTCTTCCGGGTTTCCCTTTAAAAGGAATTCCATAGTTAAGTGAACAAGTGATAGCATTGGTCAGACCCGAAAGATATAATGGTGTATGCTCGAGGGATCAACCACGAGTAAGACAACATTGCGAATATCGTTGGTTCTGGTCTGATTGGATGATAGCCCATACTCCAATCAAAGGTTAGATAAAAATGATAGGTCCAGCAACTGATCACAGGGACCAATCGATGAAGATATCATCTTTCGTCAACACATACTACACAAGAACATCCCTTTGGAACGAACTAAGTCAGGCAAGCTTTTATCTTCCAACTCTCCAAGTTGTTGTCTAGCTTAACCAACTAGCTCAGGGATATCCAACACAGATCCTTGGAGAAGGATGGTTCAGAAGGAACCAACTTGATCACGAGCTCAACACAGCGGTCAGGTGACAACCTGGTAATACTTCCGAGAAGATCTTCGGGAAATCACGAACCACCGATATGTTACTAAGCTCGAGAACAATCTTGTTTTTGAGGCAAGACGATATGATCAATAGAGCGAAGATTTGAAATAACCCTAACTCATCGATCGAGGAGTGCACCGAGAACAAGGACTAGGTAGCACGATCAATCTTAGAATGATGATTGACTAACCAACATGCTAAGAATGAAATTATTGTCCTTTAACTACCAAACAACGGAGTTGCTAGCAGTATTGATTTCACACACCACGATTCACTTGTCGACATTCTGGTTACGATAACACAGGAACCAAGGAATGAACAATGATGGCGAGAAGTATCACTGTGTCAAGAGTTCATAGGATGGTGTGCAATTCCCATGACATTCTTGATATAAAGATGGTAATACTCCAAGGTGGAACAGAGTAAAAGTTGGATTGGCATTTTGATCTGCGGAGTACGATGGTTTTGACCTAATCCTAGATATGGATGAGGTATTGGAGTTTGTTTCTCCTAGTCGTTCTGGAATAGAATGGCTTGACAGACCACAAGAGTAATAGGCATCGATGAACGAATGCACACATAATCTTGACTATCAATTGATAGACGAGGGTCAGAAGACAACTAAAGAGGGACAACTCAAAGGAACATACGATTTTCTGAGTTGTGGATGCATGGTTTAGCATGTCGAACGAATTCAACATATTTCTTCCGGGCAATCCATGCGGAAGGGTAGAACTGGCAGAGTCACAATATATAATGGAGAACTCATCAAAAGCACTCTAGTTGTGATCGTTCAGTTCAACGAGGAACTTCTGCCATAAGTAGTTCATGGTATTTGGAAGAAGAAGATACCACAGACTTCAAGGACTATCGCAAAGGTTACTAATAACCTAAGGAACTAGCAACACTATCAACATGAGGCAAGTAGGGTGAATCTCGGGTTCAAAACCCAGGAGTAGTATACCTACTACTAGTGGCATCACAGGATGCTTTCGAGAATAAAGGCCAGAATCATCACACTGGAAACACAAAACATGGCTAAACTACTAGATAATCCCCTGAGACACCTAGGGTCATAATAATAACTCCAACATAAAGGTCGAGGCAGTAGAGTACCTCAACTCAACAATTTGTGTGATTAACCTGGCCTAAAAAGACATTGAAACCAGAGGAAAAGGATTTGCAAATGCATCAGACTCTTTGGAAACCTGGGATTACTTGGACAGCATAACGGCTGTAAATGCTTGGAAAAGATTTGAGACATTCACAAAAATGGTGGCATAACCACTCAGAAGCACAATACCAAGGTTTCGAGATCAACAGTTAACGTACGGAAGTAGTAGGAACTGAACTGAGACTTAAATCCAACAAACTTATAAGTCTACGGATTAGTAACACGTGATCCTGATAGAAAGATGAGAAGACCTAGTTCCTTAACCCCGCAGGAAAGATAAGATGACTCAGATCAGAAGGCCATGAGGTATAAGGAGTAAAAAGAGCCTTACGTTCCATCCCACAATCAATTCCCTTATATAACTAAAGAATTTCTAGACTCAACTTCGACCAGTTTGGCTTGGTAATCCTACAGGCAGTCAAGCTCTGATACCAACGCTGTCAGGACCCCGACTCAATGCCACATCGATCTAGCATGTAACACCTCATATCACTTTGCGGCCTCACGCACGGTATTCCCACGAGTGTCGCCTTACCTTTGCCCGGGACCGTTTGCGCCTTTTGGCACACGTATATGACAGTGTCGCTAGCATCCATATGATAAGGAGCCCGGGCTGACATGGCTAGTCGTAAACCCAAAGCGGCACAGACTTACAGGGACAGGCATCCATGACCCAGCATCGAACGTGTCGGTCATCAGCGAGTGAATCCAGGCTGTAGCACTGGGCTAGCAGGACTCCGGTGAACCGGGCTGTAGCGGGCTAACAGGACTCCGGTATTCATCGTGTGACATTTCCCCGAAGGGACAGACACAGGAACGAAGAAGGACACATGCCGGCCAGCCTAAGTGTTCCGGAGCAGTAGCAAGCTACCATGGCTCAGTGGAAACACTAGGAGACATTTCCCGGTAAGAGAGGCTACTAAAGATAAACAACTAGATGGTCAGATCCCACACATACCAAGCATTTCAATAACATACACACAATATGCTCGATATGTGCAAATACAACATGGCATCACAACATGACTCTACGACTCAAGTAATTTATTCATTAGGCTCCGAGGAGCGAGATATTACAAACATGGGTCTCATGACCCAACAATCAGAGCATACAAGTCAAAGCACAAGCGGAAGTTATCATGTCTGAGTACAGACATCTATAAATGAAAAAGGCTGAGAAGCCTAACTATCTATCAGATCCTGCCGAGGGCACAAGATCGTAGCTGAGGTAACAAGCTAAACGTCGAAGTCCACGCGGAACTACTAACGAGACCGAAGTCTCTCTACAAAAACATAAATAGGCAAACGTGAGTACAAATGTACCTAGCAAGACTTACATCAGAACTATCTACATATGCATCATTATCAACAAAGGGGATGGTGGGGTTTAACTGCAGCAAGCCAGCTTTGACTCGGTGGATATCCTGAACTACGACTGCAAGTAACTCTTTTGAGGTGGCGCACACGAGTCCACATATTCACCATATCAATACACCACTATGGATCCGCTCCCGTCTCCCTACGAGAACGCCATCCATAGCACTCACGCTTATCTTGCGTATTTTAGAGTATCCACTTTCACTTGTCTATGAACTATGCAAGGGGTCCAAGTTTCCATATCCGAGGAATCCGGCTATTCGAATAGATGATATTAACCCTGCAGGGGTGTACTTCTTCACACACGCTTTCGCCACTTACCGCCCTGTACACGTCTTGTACCTCGGCAACCTTCAAGCGGAAGCCGGGCGAGGGAGTCGGCCACGACCTGACTAACCGAACAAGTCTCTAGTCCAGGTTTATCGCCTATTCGGGTTCCATCCGCAAGGAGATCCGGCCGGGGTGTCGCTTACGGCCCCAAACGATGTGAGCAGGGTTCCCAAGCCCACCATCCGGGTGCTGCTTGGTACACCGGGCCACTGTGCCTAGTCTGTCCCAAGCCCACCTGTACCGGGTGCCACTTGGTAGACTACTAACACTACCTACAAACGCCAGAAACTAGTTGCAACTCCTGGACAGAGATCATGTTGATTAATAAGTCGAGAGGGGTCGAGTTACCGGAACCCAATGTGTGGTAGTAACTGGTCATGGATCACAAACACAAAACTCAGTTCCTGAGGTCGGCTGCAATGAGACAACCCACCATGTACTCCTACATGGCCTCTCACCGCTACCTTTACCAAATCGTGTTCACACACTTAGTTCACCCATAGTAGGACATGTTCACACGCCTCTGATTCATCCCCGACGAATCAGACCTGACTCAACTCTAAGCAGTAGCAGGCATGACAAACAAGCATGAATGAGTAGGCACAACAGGGCTCAAACAACTCCTACTCATGCTAGTGGGTTTCATCTATTTACTGTGGCAATGACAGGTCATGTAAAGGATAAAGGGGTTCAGCTACCGCAGCCAGTAACAAATATGTCGTTGTTGTCCTAATGCAGTAAAAGAGAGCAGGAGCGAGAGAGTGGGATTTTATCGGAATGAACAAGGGGGTTTTGCTTGCCTGGCACTTCTGAAGATAACGTTGAGTCTTCATCAGTGTCAACGATCACATCATCGGTATTACGTCTATCGAGAGGGGACAAATACCAGCAACACAGAAGGGAACACAATCAATGCAATGCACAATATGATGCATGATCATGACATGGCAAAATGAATGTGTTTTGGGCTAATGTATCTAGCAACAAGTTAAATGGGGTTGGTTTGAATACAAGATTCAAATTCAAACTCCATATGTGATTATTTAAATGCCATTTAATTGATTTGTGCTAAACAGCAGCTATAAGTTGTTCTAACATGCATGAAAATGGTACAGATGGATTCCTTGAATTTTTCTGATAATTTTTCATATATAATTTATTTAATTTGGGGTTACGGTTAATTTTCTATGATTTATTGAAGTTTAGAATATATTCTGGAATTATTAAATCATTTAAGATTTATTTAAATTCCAGAAAGGAATTATTGCGTCAGCATGACGTTGGCATGACATCACAGGTCAACAGGGGCTGGTCCGGTCAAACCTGACGTGTGGGGACCACACGTCAGTGACACAGTTAACTAACCTAAGTTTAATTAGAGCCTGGCCCACATGTCAGTGTCAGCAGGGGGGGTAATTAGTTTAACTAATTCGATTAGTGCTAATCCTAATTAGCTAACGGGGCTGGGCCCACCTGTCATTGAGTCAGGGCGTCCAACTGGGGTCAAACTCGCCGGACTTGGTCCACGGCTCATCGCCGGTGAAGCCCGAGACGGCGGAGGGGGTCGGAATTCCTCCTCCGGCGACCAAATGGCCGGCGGAGGGCAGCTACGTGACGCTGAAGATCCCACGCGTCGAGTGGTGCGGTCAGTTAGGCCCGGGGCGACCTATATCGACGGCGGCGAGCTCAAAGGCGGCGGCCGGAGTTCGGGCCAGCACGACATGGTGGCTGCAGCGCGTTAGCCGGAGAGCAGAGGAGCGCGTCGGAACCCTGGGGACCTGGAGAGCACGCGGGAGCTACTGGAGCGAGCGGAAGAGCTCCGGGGCGCGAGGTTCGCCGGCCATGGCGATGGCCGGAGCTCGGTGCTTGCGGGGACGGCAGCTACGGCACGAGAACGAGCAGGGGGGCAGAGGGGAAACAGAGAGGAGCTCACGGGGGTTGCGACGGTGGCCTCGGGGAGCTCGGGGAGGCGTCAGGGAGGGCACACGGTCGCCGGCGATCTCGGCGGCCGAAGCTTGAAGAAGAGGTCGGGGAAGCCGCTGCAGGGCGTGCCCGCTCGTGTGGCTTGGCGGGGACGGTGTAGAGGTCAGCGGCGGAGCTTCTGGAACTGGCGGAGGGGCAAGGGAGGGCTGGTGGCTGCGGCTATGGCGAACGGCGGCGACGGCTGCGCTCGGGGATCACAGAGAAGAGAGGGAAAGAGAGAGCCAGAGGAGGGGGAGCGATCCAGAGGGAGAGGGAAGTGAGAGGGGGGTCGAGGAGGCGCGTGGCGTCTCCGGGGCGTCGAGGAGGAAGCAGGAGGTGGCCAGGGGGAAGCAGGAGGTGGCCGAGGCCTCTTGGGCGCGCGCCACGCCTCGCCTCTGTTCGTCCTCCTGGCAGAGGAGGAATATGACAAGGGGGAGGAGGTGGGCTGGGCCGGCCAGATAGGCTGGCCAGCTGGGCCAGGTAAGTGGCGCCAGGTAACTTCCTTCTCTCTCTGTTTTATTTTTTTTTCTTCTGTTTTGTTTTATTTAATTTATTTTGCCACTATTTTGAATTTAAAATAATTCAAACAATGCCAAAAACTCCTCTGAATATTTTATATTGCTAGATGGACTTTTCCAAAAGCTTATAAAATATTTCAGGGGTATTTGAAATTATATTCTAATTATATGAATATAATTCAAATTCAAATAGCTAATGAATTAAATCCAAAGTCCCAAAAATAATTCCTTAAAAATGTTCAATATTTTGGTTGGGACCAGAATCCTTACCAAAAATTATCAAACATTTAAGAAGAGCATTTTGGAGCAATGAATGAGATTTCTAGGGTTTTTGCCCCTCTTTTATTTAAGTTTTTGAGGCTTCCAAAATTCCTCAGTTCAAGTTTCGAAAATATAGACATGATGCACACATGAAGCTAGCCTAGAGCACTACCAGCAGCTAGGGATGTGACATGCTCTGATACCAAGCCTTGTGGCACCCTGGCTCAGAGAAACCAGAACGCCCCGTATTCCAGCCTATAGATCAAGGAGAAGTCCTCTGGAATACGGCACTGCTTAGCAGAGAACAAATCAGCTCTTTATTACAATCTATATTGGGTACAAGGATATTACATTAGCACGGCGACACTACGCCTGCCACAGTTGCTATATGCAAGCAGCAGAACAACACGAAGCAACAGAAAAACTCTAGCAGCGGAACAACGACGACAGTGATGAACTCCACTCCGCAGGGACTCTGGCTGGAATGCTCATCCTAGCTTGCAAACAAGGGATCCACGACAAACAAGCAATCAAATCCAGCATGACCTGCAAACTGGCATGACACGCCAGGTCAATACATTGAACGTACTTGCAAGCTCACAGCAACCAAGAGCAATCAAGACAAATAACAGCATGGCAATTACAGGTTAATAATGATTAACATGATATCATCAGAATAACATGGCATGAACAACATGAACATGATACAGCTAGAACAATATGAGCATGGCATGAACATATGAACATAATGATTCGACATGCAACATGATGACACTATCATGCACCACCTTCCTCTGCTCGAGTTACTTTCTACCGCGGACATCACACGATCATCTTAGGATCCAATCAAGCTTGGTATAAACAATATCGTAGTAATCATTACATAACCACAAGGAGCTTGACCTTTACTCGTGATTCTCGCCTAACACTACAAATATCCAACAACTCGGTATCCTCGATACCATGGTGATCCTCTCACGAATCACATAAAGATCAACCAACTTCGGTATCCATGATACCTCAATGATCCTCTCTCGATCACAACCAACCACTTTCTCATCGAACCAGGGTTGTTATTAATCAAGTTATCATTATTACTGTTGACGAATAGTGTGACCAAATACGAACTGGGACCTTGTCCGCGGGCGCGACTATCGATAGATTTAACACACACTCTGCAGAGGTTATTACACTGTACCCACACCATGGAACCCATGGCCTCGCACTCCCATTCGGGTGGACCAACGGCGTTCCGACAAAACTGCTCTACTGCCATCACACTCTCCCAGCCGCTCCGACTAACTCCCATTGGGCTAAGTCATGGGTCGCCCCGTGCCTACCAAAGGCATCAACAGCCACCGTCGTGGCAAAACATAAACGGTCCCAAACAGGGACATGAGCTCAAAGACAAAAAACAACGGGCACACAAGGCTTATGCCGTCCTACCCGGCCAAGGTAGCGCCCACGCATAACCTTCCCTTGTTGGAGGCGCCGGCGAGAGGCATGACAATAGATCCAGTTAGGACCTTCCCATAAAAGGCAAATGTGGTTGCACTAGTCAACTCGATATGGTAGCACCATGACTCAGCCAACAGTTGTTCAAGTTCATTATTATTTGGTTAAACTTGAATGCAATAAACTGAGTTATAACAGATGAACAAGATACAACTATGATGCATCAGCATGATATTCAACATAAGCATGGTTGTGCAACATCACTTCTTAACATATCAACAACAATAAATCATATATTCTACTGAGCATGGCATACCGACTAGCATGAACATCACAAATACACTACTCAGAAACATACAAGGACCACGAGCATCAAATATAAATACCATGCAATAACATATCAAGCATGTTACCACGTAAGCGTATAACCAACTAGATGCAAAGAAACATGCATATCAACTGTAGTTGGTAACCAACAATAGTCATGCAACGAAGAACATTACCAATACCAATAGGTACTACTACCAAGAATGACATATGAAGGAAATACTAGCAACTATTACATGATAACCAGATGCATAGAAACATAGCACGAAAGTGAACATGAAACTCTAAGCATCACCAAAACCACGACAACAGTAGCAAAACCAACAGACATTTATTTAATATTCAAGTTGAAAACCACGTCAACTGTGACTATCATGCAAGTTGGTGTTGTGGCTTGCCTGGGGATGAAGGATACACCGGAGAGAAGTGCGGAAGGATCGCGGAAAGATTCAACGAAAACAGTTCCCTCTATGAGGGGCTGTTTACGGGTAAGGGCAAAAAGGTCATTTTCAGAATGTCAAACCATAGTGAAAATCATAGGAATATAACGGGCTTGACGAGACAAAGACGTGGGCGTTGGATTCACCTCAATCGGAGTTACGAGTGAAAAGTTGTGGTCGTTCACTTTTTAGGCAGAAAATCAACTAAAGCAATGAACGTTGACAAAATAATCACTTCGGCCGGCTGAGTTGAAAAAGAGAAAGCATATTCTCATAAATACATCTTCGGAACGGAGAAAACATACTTTTAGCCGAAGCAAAACCAAAGTATGCGTTCAGAAGTTGAAAACAAAATCTCAGAAAAGTCGTTTCCACTTATCTGACATGGCGGGGGTGGGGCCTATGCGTGTGTGGCTCACGAGTGGGTCCTGCCTTATCCACTTCTCTCTCTCCTCCCTTCTCTTCTTCCTCTCTCCTCCTCCCCAATCAGAACAGGGCAGAGGCGAGGCCGCGCACTTCGGCGAGGCTCTCGGGCGGCTCCGGCCATCTCCCGCGCCGTGCAGCACACCGGCGCGCTCAGGGAAACCAACCGCACGCACCTGGAGCATTCACACACCGCAGGGAGGAAGGCGTTGAGCAGAGCCACGGCTGCAGCAAACGGCAACTCCGGGCGGTGATGGGGCTTGTGGCCAGAGGCCATGGGAGGGGAACAACAAGCGCTAGGGGGCTCTAGGGGAAGGTGGAGATCTGCTGGAAGTGTGGAGAGGAGGGAGGGGCTCGGCTTCGACCGAATTTAGGTAGAGGAGGGCGGCAGCCAAGGTGGCATTGACGAGCGAGGAGAGTTACTGGAGAGGGATGGATGGGTCTGGGAGGCGTAGAGGAGCTCGATGAGAAGGCTGACGAGCTCGGGAGGTTGCAGGGAGGGCTACTTATAGCCGGGGCGAGGGAGGTCGAGATCAGGTGCCGCCGGGCACGTCCAGCAGTTCCCCTGACGAGCTCATCAATCACAGGGAGGCGTGGGAACACGACGAGGGAGGGAATGGACGAGCTACAAAGCGCAAGAGGCAGCAGGAGCTAATGGGGGCAGAGGAAGAGGCGTGCCATTAAAACATTGTCGGCCATAGTGCTCCCATGGGAGAGCGGCGACGAGCACCAAGGAGGAGGCTTCGGGACAAGGAGATGAGTCCAGGGGAAGAAGACGATACGGGCTAGCTGTTGGACACGGCCGGTTGCGCGAGAACGACGAGAGGGGGAGGGGCCCGAGCAAGAAACCAGGTAGCTCATGGCCAACGACCACAGAGCGCGTGCATGACCTGTTTAAGACCGTGATCACCCTGTGCACTAGTGCACGCAGTGCCTCACGATCGGCCAAATGATGTCTGGGGGTAGTCCTTCCAGTGGAGCTTGCAACTGAGGTGGTAGCTCGGTAAAAGATGTTGTGGTTAGATAGGAAATAACCTCTGAAGTTTCTTGTTGCAAACTAGAGCATGAAATTGTGATCAACTTAGTGAGGTTAAGATGCAAACAATATGTCAGGGAGGTTTAGGATAGGAAGGACTACAGTTCTGGGAGTTTTGAGGGGAAATGGATCAAAGATTAATATAGTTGCTTTGCAACTGACCAAAATGGTCCAAAATCAAGATTGTGATGATGCACTCAATTGAATAAGCCACTTGAGCTGAGATTTGGCATAGCAAGGTTATTTGGTCATAGGAAGCTGCTGTAAAAGTTTCATACCAATTGGATAAACCAAAATGGTACTTGCTTCACAAACATCTCCTGTGGACAGAAATTTACAAAAATTCTAGAGGAATAATGGCTACATGAAATATGGCCAAATTTTATGGAGATAGCTGATATGGATAGGAGAAGGCCTAGGAAATTTTCAGCCATAATGGAGCAAGATAAAATATACTTGCTTCACAAACTGAAAATTTGGACAGAAACAAAGAATTGATGATGAGCTTGCATGGAGGCATGACATGAGCTCAAATTTGGTGGAGAGCTATGATATGGTGATATTGAGGCCCTGCATAAATTTCAACTCATTTGGATATGCCTAGCTTGTACCTCCTGCACAAAGTTTCTTTCTAGACAGAAACTTTGTAAAATGATTAATAAATAATTACTAGGCAAATGAGGTTGCATTTTGGCATGTGGTAATGATATGTACAAGAAAAGATGTCTAAGAAGTTTGAGGTCAATTGGGCAAAGGACAATAGCACTTGCTTCACAATGTGCCATTTAGGGCAGAATAGGAAAAGAATTATTTGAGGATTATTTTTGAACATGGCAATGAAAAGTTTTGCCACATTTGATGAAGATATGACCCAAACAATTTTTGAGAATTATATGGGAATTTTAGGAGTGATGGAAATATAGGTTGCTTCAAAACCTAGGGCAAAAAGGATAATTCCTTTAATAGAAAAGGAATATTCCCAATAAAAAGAGTATTGGGATTTGGGCTAGGATAAAAATGGCAAGGTCTAGGTTTGGGTAGGGAGATGACAAGCCACTATGGAAAGAAAGAAGAGGTCATCTTCTTCAGTTTCCACACCACACAACCACGGAAAAAGAAAACTCAGGCAAAAATCTTTGAAAATCAAAAGAAAAAGAAAGGCCAAATATCAGGCTGTGATAGTTGGATACCTCTTTAAATGACCTGGCCAATAAAGAACAAAGCTAGCGGTCGGGGTAGTAGACAACCCATAACAACTTCGCTATCAAACGGAGTTGAGCTGGTTAATAGCACGGAGACGCACACATGAGACATGAAGTGGCTCAGGCTAATAAACCTGGGGACATGGCCGTCCAGTTTTTTACTCCTATTTTTCTCTTTGCATTGTATCTTTTACAAAGTACCTTTTGCTAAAGCTCGACATGTACGGCTTGACCATATGAAATAAAGAAATTGCCCCTTGAGGTTATTGAGCATTTCCTTACATCCAAGGCCTTTGAGCCCCAAAGAATACTCTTATGATACAATTATTCTTTACCAAGGGCTTCACTTTTAATCTCACACCCCAAATTAGAAGTTTGAGGTATCTATTCAGTGTCTCGGATGTTGCGTTATATGCACCAGTTTAGAACCTAGATTTTGGTCAATAGTTGGGTTGCCCGGTCCTGTGCTTACACCTTATGTTTTTCAATCAATTTGGCTAAGGGTGTAAATGGAGAACCACTGTGATTGCGCTGCCAGCTGGAATGGCAAACGGCCTCAGAGGAGAAAGCCGAAAACTGACTGTCTGGGTAAGCGTAAACTGGTCTGATGATAGCATCAAGTAATTTATCATTCGAGATAACCCATGTTAAACGAGGCTCTTTATCACATCAACCGAAGTGGTCGTGGGCCCTATACCCTGGCTACACAGCCAGCCACTTTAAAATACGGGGGGCTCGTCATCAGCCCTCACAGTCAAGCTCCTACGACTAAGTGAAAGTTATAAAGCCGCAATAGTCTAATTGCCTTGTTTCTGCATGCATGGACTGCCTTTGGGAAATGAGACGTCGGCCAAGGGTCGTGATTGCCTATGAAACACTCTTTGTGTGTTGCACAACGAGGCTGAAGCCGATGGCTGGTCTCTTTCAGTTTAAAACGGTCACACAAGAGTCAAAAAATATAAAGCATAAAATCATATGTCAACATAAAAAGCCGCAGCCATTTAAAACAAAAGGAAGTTTTTACATCCTACTACACTTCGGCATTCTGAAGTACCATCTAAAATACAAAGTGTCCTTAGGACACTCGGCCTCTGTGATCCGGGCTCCTTCTACCACCCTGGCAAGATACTGCTCTAAGGTCCAATTCTTCCCTTCTGGGGGGGGGGGGCAGCCACGTCTGCAGCCTCGACGCACGGATAATGCATCTTCACGCGGGCATAGGCCTGCTGGGAGCCCTCCAGACACGCAGACCGCTTCCAGCGCACCATTGGAGAGATAGCCTCTCGCAGCTGGGCAAGGAGCCCGAAGAGGTTGGTCGTTAGTGCCTCCGTGGGCCAAAGGTTGGCATAGAGGTCTTGAAGTACCGGCCTTACCATGCGGAAGAGCTCCATCAGCTACTTCATTTGATGATTCGGTAGCTCCGGATGCGATGGCACCTGAAATTGCTGCAAGAACGCTCTCTCCATCGCATGGCCCTCCCACACGCCGAAGTAGACGCCGGCATCGGCTACGCTCCTCGGGAGATCTGCGAAGGCCTCGGTGGATTGCCATAGCTAGATGAGCTCGACCAACCCCTTGCGGTTGAAAAACATTGAAGCAAAAATAGCTTACCAACAGCGATCTAGCTCACTTGCTGGAGCACTCCATGATCCGCCCGAACCTGGGTCTTGATATGGGCATGCGCTAGGCGGAGCTTCTCAAGCTCCGCTAATGCACCTCTCTCTTTGTCGAAAAGAAATATAAATCTATAACAATCATGCATAAAATAATTCAGAGAAGACTCAATTAATATTCATGAATAATCTGATCATAAACCCACAATTCATCGTTCCCAACAAAGACACCGCAAAAGAAGATCACATCGAATAGAACTCCAAGAAGATCAAGGAGAACATTGTGTTGAAGATCAAAGAGAGAGAAGTAGCCATCTAGCTACTAGCTATGGACCCATAGGTCTGTGGTAAACTAGTAACACATCATCGAAAGGGCAACAAGGATGATGTAGAAGCCCTATGTGATCGATTCCCCCTCGGGCAGAGTACCGGACAAGGCCTCCATATGTGTCCTGGATTTGTCACGGCAGATGTCCTAGTGTGAGGACTTAGTCGTGAGGCCAACATATCTATGTGGTAGCTTGAGAGGGGTTGAGTGGAACGACAGAAGCGAGATATTACCCAGGTTCGGCCCCTCACGGTGGAGGTAAAAGCCTACATCCTGCTTGATTGATATTGATCATTATGACGATCTCGGTTACAAGGGCGAGGTTTCACTATCTCTATCCCGAGAGCATCTACTTTGACATTGTCCAAAACTTCTCTATTGAGACGTCTAGAAAAACTTGACCCTCTCGGTGTGCCCTGCCCCTCCTTATATAAGTTGAAGGGGAAGGTTACATGTAGAGTCCTAGTCAGATGAAGACTTAACCTATTCTGACTTCTCAACAGGGGCTTCTCTCTGTGGGCTTCTTCGCACCTTGGGCTTCTTAACACCAGGCAACTCATTTTCATGGCTAAGTACTTGCTGGGTCATAACTGCCTGATGGGTCATAACTGTCTGTCGGGTCATAACTATCTGGTCTCACCAGCCAGGTCTTGGTCGTGGGGATTATCCCCAACATTAGCCCCTAGTATAGCTTTGAATTTATTCATGCTAAACTCTTGAAATAAAAATATGTAAAAGGACCAGATCACTCAAAAAGACTAGTTAACCAGCTCCTGAAAATTCTGAATCTCTGCCATATCAATAAACTGACGTTGGCTCCTTGGAGAAAAGATAACCCTTATTAGCTTCAACTGCCTTGACTTGATAAAATTCATATGACATTGTGCCAACTTTCAATACTTCATACTTTGATAAAAAAATCCATATGATGTTATGTTGTTTGAATATCCCGGAGGAGATCACCTTTGCCAACTTCTTCATCAAAAAATATGAGACCTGGTTCACTCATAACTGAAAATTTGAAGGCATACCTCTCTCATATCCATATTACCTTGAAGAAATCCGAGTTGTTCATCTGAGTCACCAGTCATAAACTGAATGTTCCACATATATAGCCCCCAAGTGCCAGGTTGTCTTGCTTGCAGTAACCTGGGACTTGTAATTACCTTATGCGCATAAAAACTTCAACCAGTGTAGCCCCCAAGGGCCGGCTCAGTAAGATAATACTGGGTTGGGACATGGAAAAAGATACAAGGCCGTCTCATCTTCCTAAAATATCCAGGTTTGTTGAAAATGTGATGATTTGAAAAGCAACTTGCATTAGCCCCAAGTGCCATGGTGCATGCTTGCAGTGACATGGGACTTGCATAGTCGATGTAATCTTGATTTGAATAATGTAGCCCTCAAGTGTCGGGTCGTATGCCTACAGCGACTTGGGACTAAATAAAACAATACCCATTGTCTAGAGGATGTTGCTGAAAGCCTTTGCATATCAATATTGAACAATGCTCTCTATTGTGAACCGGTACTCTTGGATAAAGAAATAATAGCCGTTGCTCTGAAGCGGCTTTGAAAACCTCAATCATAATACCTGTTATAATAATCATAATGAAAATCCAGCCACGTTGGCTATTAAAGATTTGAATAATATAATCTGGTATGGAAACCTCAATAATTCAATACCATAATGAAAATCCAACCAAGTTTGGCTATTGAAGATTTGAATACTTTATCTGTTGCCAAGTAAATCCGGAGTTACATACCTGGCGGCTCTTGGCCGATGACGACTCAATGCGCATCCATTGTAATCCGGGATTTTTATAACACGACGGCTTATAGCCTTTGTAAAAATTGAGCACGGATAACCCTTTTGAAACACCAATTTTAATCTTTGGTGAAAGGCTCGAACTTAATCATTTATGTAAGCCATATCTCTCCATGTCCTGCACAAAGTTTAAACAACATATGCCCTGGCGACTTAACATCAAAAGCCAGGGCGGGTAACAAACCAAACATAATATAGTCTTATGCAATTATGGAAAAGACTAGAATTAAGGCCATTCAAGCCAAAATATACTGGCGACATAAAGTCCAAAACCGGGGCGGGTTATCATACCTCGCATACTTATATAACCAGGAAAACATACCTATAGAATTAACTTATATTGTCGGCTTACATCACCATATCCAGTGAGAGTGATAACCCAAAGATTTTGTAAGCACATGATTCCAATTGCGCAATCCAAAGTATGCTGGCGACTTAAAGTCCATAGCCAGGGCGGGTTATGAAACCCCCAATATTCATGTACTTACTGAAAAAACATACTTGTAGAATGATACCATGGTGATGCCTTGATGATTGTAATTCATAGGCATGAAATATCACGATGTTGATTGCTCAAGGAAAATATCTTAACGACTTAAAGTCTGCTTATCTGGGCGGGTTATTAACCCAATACAGTCAATTATGAGTCATAGAATTAAGGCTACATGGCCTGAATTGTGAAAACCATATGTTAACATGGAAGAAGGATATGAATCCAATTTTTTTAGAAAAAATAGAAATCTAGAAAAAACATGGCTTTCATAGGCCACCAAGCCTAAAACTTCAAGTTCTTTCATGGGCTGCACAACCATTGAGTTATTTTCAATCACACCTGTAAGCCGGGCCTCACATGATAAACCGCCGTTTTAACTGTGACGAGTTCAGGGTCTTATTTAAAAGATTGACTATCAAGAACACAACGGATCACTCTAGGATTACCTGGACGGAGTAGCAACGACATACATGCCTGTTAACCCGGGATTTGGTGTTTACACCTGGCATGTAAGCCGATCAAGAGGGTAAGCAAAGCTATGCTTATTGAGCAGGAAGCCCCCAAGTGACCAATAAGACGGCATGTAAGCCGGATCAAGAGGGTAATCAAGGCTCTGGTCATTGAGCAGGTCGCCCCCAAAAGACCAATGAGACGACATGTAAGCCGGATCAAGATGGTAATCAAGGCTCTGCTCATTGAGCATGTCACCCCCAAATGACGAATGAGATGGCATGTAAGCCGGATCAAGAGGGTAATCAAGGCTCTGCTTATTGAGAAGGTTGCCCCCAAATGACCAATGAGACGACATGTAAGCCGGATAAAGCGGGTAATCAA
>NC_041393.1:336960888-336978321 GCF_002162155.2 Triticum dicoccoides
TTGAGCAAGTCACCCCCAAATGACCAATGAGACGACATGTAAGCCGGATCAAGAGGGTAATCAAGGCTCTGCTCACTGATCAGGTCTCCCCCAAATGACCAATGAGACGGCATGTAAACCGGATCAAGAGGGTAATCAAGGCTCTGCTCATTGATGAGGTCACCCGCAAATGACCAATGAGACGGCATGTAAGACGGATCAAGAGGGTAATCAAGGCTCTGCTCATTGAGCAAGTCGCCCCCAAATGACCAATGAGATGGCATGTAAGCCAGATCAGGAGGGTAATCATGGCTATGCTCATTGAGCAGGCAGCCCCCAAGACTAGGTTATTTTCCCTCCAATGACCTAGGGTTCTTGAATTTGCTGAAACTGGCAAGATTTGTTGAGTCATGTCATTGTAGCCCCCGAGTCTTAAGACGACTCAAGGAGTTGGCTTGAGATTTTTCATTCTTGACCGTGGTATACTCTCGGTATGAGTTATTCAACAACTCAGTGACATAACGGCGCCTTTTGTAGTAGACAACTTGTCCTGCATTAAAGAATTTGCAAGCTAGATTGATTGCTCTTTTAAAGAAATTAATATGTAATATAAAAATATACAGGATGGATTTCACCAGATATGTTAAGACGGAAAGTATCCATCGCGGAGTTGATGATCACTATGGTGAAGCTGAAATCAATCACGGGCAAGTCGGCCGCGGGAGCAGACCGATGAGTAGGCCGTGGCGTTGTAAACTGGTGCGGATGGCGAGTCAATCGTAGGCACGGTCCCGACGAATTGATGTAGATCGAGCTGCACGGGTGGCGGCTTGCACACACCCGTTCAACAGCAAGCAGTCGCGGACGCCAGTGCATGATGATGCTAACGCACACTCCATAGGCACAGCAGCACAAAACCTTTATAATGATTCATTTGTCCTGCACATAGAAATATACAAACCAAAGTAATTGTTCTTTGACAAAAACAATAAGTGCTAAGAAGATAAATTTAGATGGATAGCACCTGATGTTTGTGAACGATAGATGATCTGTACATGGATTGTTTTTTGCAGGTAGTAATAGTAGTGCTCCGTATTCCATTTTGTACTTTTGTTGGTTTGACCCACTACTGTTGCGAGCCTGCGGCCTGTTCACACGCAGTTCATTAGTAGCGTCTTCAGGCTGCGACTATGGGACTTTCTTGTAGTACGTGGAGGCGAAATTCCATGGGTGATGCTCCTCGTGACCCACACAGTGATCCTTGCCTTGGGAACCTTTTAACAAGGTGTACTCCTAGTCTTCAAATCCGATATTCGACAGAAATTGTCTTCTCCTGCAGTTGTAACTAGATAATCACTAGGGGAGAAGCTGAGGTCGTGGCAACGGAGTCCTCGTCTGTGCCCGGCGAAGCAACTTGTGGAGGTCCCTAGTGAGGCAGCGACATCGGCCGGCTTGGCAAAGGAGATGATGGGCGGGTCGCCGAGCAGGGCGGCTTGACTGCGTGTGGCGCAACAGCGAAGGCATCAGACAGCTCGCGACATGGTTGTAGAAACCCCTGATGACCCACAAGTGTATGGGGTCAATTGTAGACTTTTCGATAAGTAAGAGTGTCGAACCCAACAAGGAGCAGAAGGAAATGACAAGTGGTTTTCAGCAAGGTAATGTCTGCAAGTGCTAAAATTGTAGGTAGCGGAGTAGTTTGGTAGCAAGATAATTTTTAACGAGCAAATAACAATAATAGTAACAAAAGTGCAGCAAGGTAGGCCAATCCTTTTGAGGCAAAGGACAGGCCAAAACGGTTTCTTATGATAAGAAAAGTGTTCTTGAGGGTACACGGGAATTCATCTAGTCACTTTCATCATGTTGGCTTAATTCATGTTCGGTACTTTGATAATTTGATATGTTGATGTACCGGTACTTAGGTGTTGTTCTTACTTGAGAAAATCTAGTACTTATGATTAACCCTCTCGCAAGCATCCGCAACTATGAGAAAAGTATTAAGAATAAATTCTAACCGTAGCACTAAACTTTTGGATCCAATCGGTCCCTTACGAAATAGCGCATAAACTGGGGTTTAAGCTTCTGTCACTCTCACAACCCACCATCTAATAACTACTCAACAATGCATTCCCTTAGGCCCAAATATGGTGAAGTGTCATGTAGTCGATGTTCACATGACACCACTAAGAGAATGGCAACATACATACCATCAAAATATCGAACACATATCAAGTTCACATGATTACTTGCAACATGATTTCTCCCGTGACGTCAAGAACGAAAGTAACTACTCACAAATGATAAACATGCTCAAGATCATAGGGGTATTGAATAGCATAATGGATCTGAACATATAATCTTCCAACAAATTAACCATATAGTAATCAACTACAAGATGTAATCAACACTACTAGTCACCCACGAGCACCAATCTATAGTTTTGATACAAAGATTGAACACAAGAGATGAACTAGGGTTTGAGAGGAATTGGTGCTGTGAAGATGTTGATGAAGATAACCCTCCCCAAGATGGGAGAGTTGTTGGTGATGATGATGCCGATGATTTCCCCCTCCGGGAGGGAAGTTCCCCCGGCAGAATCGCTCCGCCGGAGGGCAAAAGTGCTCCTGCCCAAGTTCCACCTCGAGGCGGTGGTGCTTCATCCTAAATGTCCTCCCCTTACTTTTTCTAGGTCAAAATGACTTACATACCATAAGATGGCCACCGGAGGTGGGCCGAGGAGGGCAGCACCCACCAGGGCGCGCCTGGACCTCCTGGCGCGCCCAGGTGGGTTGTGCCCACCTGGTGGCCCTCCTCTGGTACTTATTTGCTCCAATATTCATTAAATATTCCATAAAAAATCCTCGAGGAGTTTCACCTCATTTGGAGTTCTGCAGAATAGGTAACTTGACGTAACTGTTTCAGGTCCAGATTTCCAGCTGCCAGAACCCCCCCCCCCTGGTGCATACCTTGCATATTATGAGAGAAAAGGAATTAGAATTATCCCAAAAAGCATTATGATAAAATAAAACAACATAAGTAACAGTAGGAAAACATGATGCAAAATGGACGTATCAACTCCCCCAAGCTTAGACCTCGCTTGTCCTCAAGCGAAAACCTAAATCGAAAACATGTCTACATGCTTAGAGAGAGGTGTCGATAAAAACAAAAATACAGACATAGCAACATCATGTGACTTATTATAACGGCAATAAACATCAATATAAAAATTATATCATAGCATTTTTGTCATAGACTTCTCATTAACAAGTGACAATTCATCAAAACAATGAAGGATAAAGCATAAACTCTATTCGAAACCAATAAACTATGTTCTCAGTCAACTTTGCAACTACAATTCATCATCTTGTCAGGAAGGTGATGTCTACTATGCAACCTTCTCCTTGTAGACATTGTTGGGCCTCCAAGTGCAGAGGTTTGAAGGACAGTAGCAAATTTCCCTCAAGTGGGTGACCTAAGGTTTATCAATCCGTAGGAGGCGTAGGATGAAGATGGTCTCTCTCAAACAACCCTGCAACCATATAACAAAGAGTATCTTGTGTCCCCAACACACCCAATACAATGGGAAATTGTATAGGTGCACTAGTTCGGCGAAGGGATGGTGATACGAGTGCAATATGGATGGTAGATATACGTTTTTGTAATATGAAATTATAAAAACAGCAAGGTAGCAAGTGATAAAAGTGAGCACAAACGGTATTGCAATGCGTTGAAACAAGGCCTAGGGTTCATACTTTCACTAGTGCAAGTTCTCTCAACAATAATAACATAACTAGATCATATAACTATCCCTCAACATGCAACAAAGAGTCACTGCAAAGTCACTAATAGCGGAGAACAAATGAAGAGATTATGGTAGGGTACGAAACCACCTCAAAGTTACCCTTTCTGATCGATCTATTCAAGAGTCCGTACTAAAATAACACAAAGCTATTCTTTCCGTTAAATCTATCATAGAGTTCGTACTAGAATAACACCTTAAGACACAAATCAACGAAAACCCTAATGTCACCTCAAGTATCCGTGGGCATGATTATATGATATGCATCACACAATCTCAGATTCATCTATTCAACCAACACAAAGTACTTCAAAGAGTGCCCCAAAGTTTCTACCGGAGAGTCAAGACAAAAACGCGTGCCAACCCCTATGCATAAGTTCATTGAACCCACAAGTTGATCACCAAAACATACATCAAGTAGATCACGTGAATATCCCATTGTCACCATAGATAAGCACGGTAAGACATACATCAAGTGTTCTCAAATCCTTAAAGACTCAATCTGATAAGATAACTTCAAAGGGAAAAACTCAATCAATTACAACAGAGTAGAGGGGGAGAAACATCATAAGATCCAACTATAATAGCGAAGCTCGCGATACATCAAGATCGTAATACCTCAAGAACACGAGAGAGAGAGAGATCAAACATATCGCTACTGGTACATACCCTCAGCCCCGAGGGTGAACTACTCCCTCCTCGTCATGGAGAGCACTGGGATGATGAAGATGGCCAACGGTGATGGATTCCCCTCCGACAGGGTGCCGAAACGGGCTCCCGAGAGGTTTTTGGTGGCTACAGAGGCTTGCGCTGGCGGAACTCCCGATCTATTGTGTTCCTCTATGTTTTTAGGGTATATGGACATATATAGGAGAAAGAAGTTGGTCAGGGGAGCCACGAGGGGCCCATGAGGGTGGGGGGCGCGCCTCCCTACCTTGTGGCCACCTCGAAGCTTCCCTAACGTCTACTCCAAGTCTCCTGGATTGCTTCCATTCCAAAAATAACTCTCCCGAAGGTTTCATTCCATTTGGACTCCGTTTGATATTCCTTTTCTTCGAAACACTGAAATAGGCAAGAAAACAGCAATTTGGGCTGGGCCTCCGGTTAATAGGTTAGTCCCAAAAATAATATAGAAGTGTATAATAAAGCCCATAAACATCCAAAACAGATAATATAATAGCATGAATACTTCATAAATTATAGATACGTTGGAGACGTATCAGCATCCCCAAGCTTTATTCCTGCTCGTCCTCGAGTAGTTAAATGATAAAAGAAATAATTTATGAAGTGTGAATGCTAGCAGCTGCATAAGTTTGATCAATGGTAATTTCAATCACCTTTTCTAGCATCATTATATGTCATAACAGTAGCTCATCTCATAAAACTTCTTATGATCAACTAACAAGCTATTCAAATGTTAAAGCATAGACCATAGACTTTCTTGAAAACTAGCAAACTATGTTCTCAGTCATCAAACAACTGAAATTCATCTTATTTTCAAGAAGGGTCTATGTAAGATCTTTGATTTAGCAAATCCCACATACTCAACTATCATATAGTCTTCCATGATTGCTACCACTCAAAGCATATTTTTAAAACAAATAGCATCAATCGAACATAGAGAAAGATAGGGGCTTAATGTTTTGCCTCCCAACTTACTTATCATATAGATAATTGTAAACAATAAAAATTCATGATCAAATATATTTGAATGGCCATATATGCTTAGATCTTTCCCCATCACATGATGCTTGCCAACTAAAGAGTAGGTTGGAATGAGAAGGAATTCTACTGACTCTTGCATAAAATTAAAAGATAGGCCCTTCACAGAGGGAAGCAGGGATTTGCAGAGGTGCTAGAGCTTGATTTCGAAATAGACATAAATAATATTTTGAGCGGTATACTTTCATTGTCAACATAACAACTGAGGGTTCCCAGTTTGTTCCATACTAAATACATTATAGGCGGTTCCCAAACAGAATGGTAAAGTTTTTACTCCCCCTCCACCAACAATCATCAATCCATGGCTTGCCCGAAATAACGGGTGCCTCCAACTAACAACAATCCTGGGGGAGTTTTGTTTGCAATTATTTTGATTTGATTTTGATCTTTTGATCATGGGACTGGGCATCCCAGTTACCATCCATTTTTCTCGTGAATGATGAACGGAGTCCACTCAACGTGAGAATAACCCACCTAGCATGGAAGATACTGACAGCCCCTAGTCGCTACATGAGCGATTCGGGCATACAAAACAGATTATTATTTGAAGGTTTAGAGTTTGGCACATAAAAATTTACTTGGAACGGCAGGTAAATACCGCATATAGGTAGGTATGGTGGACACTCATGGAAGAAACTTGGTTCAAGGAATGTGGATGCACAAGCAGTATTCCTGGTTAGTACAGATATTTTAGCTAGCAAAGGAATTCTAAATAGCAAGCACCACATGTTGGAGGATCTATAACAATATAACTTCTATACAAATATACCCAAGCATAACTCATTACGTTGTCTTCCTTGTCCAATTTCAAATAATTTGCTCAGTTTTGAAAATAATTAATGGGGCTCACAATCATAGAAAATGTCTAAGATAGTATATTTATATGTGAAATCTCTCTTCCTTCAATATTCTTTCATGAATTGTTCAAGTGACCAATACAATGTTTGCTAACCTTCAATAAATTTACCACCTCTACTTCTTAGATGTGAAGTCATTACTACCAATGGGGTAAGCATATGAAACATAGATAATTTCAGATTTATGACATTCAACTCGTTCAACCATTTACTCATAGGATATAAGTGAAGCACACGAGTAAATGACAAACTACTCCAAAAAGATATAAGTGAAGATCAATGAGTAGTTAAATAATTATGTAGCTATGTGAAGACTCTCTCTCTCATTTAAAAATTTCAGATCTTGGTATTTTATCCAAACAGCAAGCAAAACAAAAGAAAACAAAATGACGCTCCAAGCAAAACACATATCATGTGGTGAATAAAAATATAGCTCCAAGTAAAGTTACCGATGAACGAAGACGAAAGAGGGGATGCCATCCGGGGCATCCCCAAGCTTAGGCTCTTGGTTGTCCTTGAATATTACCTTGGGGTGCCTTGTACATCCCCATGATTAGGCTCTTGCCACTCCTTATTCCATAGTCCATCGAATCTTTACCCAAAACTTGAAAACTTCACAACACAAAACTTAACAGAAAACTCGTAAGCTCCGTTAGTATAAGAAAATAAAACCACCACTTAGGTGCTGTCGTGAACTCATTCTAAATTCATATTGGTGTAATATCTACTGTATTCCAACTTCTCTATGGTTCATACCCTCCGATACTACTCATAGATTCATCAAAATAAGCAAACAACACAATGAAAACAGAATCTGTCAAAAACAGAACAGTCTGTAGTAATCTGTATCATTTGAATACTTCTGTAACTCCAAAAATTCTACCAAATTAGGAAATCCTGAGAAACGTCTGCTCCAATTCAAATCAAAACGAATCAGATCAAAATCACGTCTCTGTGAATTATCAAAACTAATTTACTGGGTGCAAAAGTTTCTGATTTTCAGCAGGATCAACACAACTATCACCGTAAGCTATCCTAAAGGTCTTACTTGGCACTTTATTGAAAGAAAAGCTATAAAACATGATTTCTACGTAGCATAATCATGTGGACACACAAAAACAGTAAAGGAAAATATTGGGTTGTCTCCCAACAAGCGCTAACGTTTAACGCCCCTAGTTAGGCATGATGATTTCAATGATGCTCGCATAAAAGATAAGAATTGCAACATAAAGAGCGCATCATGAAGAATATTACTAACACATTTAAGTCTAACCCACTTCCTATACATAGGGATTTTGTGAGCAAACAACTTATGGGAACAATAATCAACTAGCATAGGAAGGCAAAACAAGCATAACTTCAAAACTTTAAGCACATAGAGAGGAAACTTGATATTATTGCAATTCCTACAAGCATAGGTTCCTCCCTCATAATAATTTTCAGTAGCATCATGAATGAATTCAACAATATAACCATCACATAAAGCATTCTTTTCATGAATCTTCTCTTCCTTTATTAATTCTTTCATGTGTTGTATCATTGACCAATGCTATGTTTGTCAATCTATAACAAAATTTCTACTTATACTTTTCCTTGTGTAATGTCATCAGTTACCATAAGATTAGCATATGATCTTTTTGTTTTATTTCCTTTCTTTTTATTTCAGCAAGAAAGTAAAGAAGGCAAAACTCAAACTAAACTTAATTATATCTCGCACACGATTACAAGGATTGATCACTAAGCAAACTCATAAAAAGAAAGGATTGAACTAAACTTTTATTCATCTAATAGCAAAAGATAAGTATTGATCGAGCTAAGAAAGTAAAGCCAAAGATAGTGGAGGTTGATACGATACCGGGGCACGTCCCCCAAGCTTGGCGAAAGCCAAGGGGAGTGCCCATACCCAATACTCAATTTTCTTTTGATGGTGATGAAGAAGACGGTGGTGATGAAGTAGAAGCAATTTTGTCCAATATATCTCTGAGCATATCTCTTAAGTTGTGAATCTCTCGAAGAGCTTGACGGAGTAGCTCAGTGTTCTTCTCTACTTCAGCCATGATATGCTTATTTTCCAGACCCCAAGATTTTGTCCCTGCATCACATTCTCTTGGACGAGATATGTCCCAATTGGATGGTATATGCACACGAGGAGTGTTTTCGAACCCATAATTATGAATTAAATTGTGAAAATTCTTTCGATGTAACCTGTGTAGGGGCCTCCTTGTAAGGAGTTCTTCTGGATCTCCCAGACTCTCTTGATTGTCTAGGGACCTAATGGCTTGGTGGGGGTCAGGATGAGTGGAGATACCAGCCAGGGTCCCTCTCTCAGAAGCCGGAGGGTGAATTCCAAACGAGTCCCCCTCATCTTCCACCATAACGATCTCCTCAAATTCCTCTCCTATGGATTCTACCTGAAGCAACCAAGCTTCACCTTCTTCAGTGTTGTAGGAGGGAGAAGACATGATGCTTGGCTCAATAGATCTGACTGGAAACAATAAGAAAAGAAAACAGGAGATTTCTCCGCGATACGGAGGTTAACAGGTTCGGGAGGTATATAGAGATTTTTTATCTTGGGGAACAAGCAAAACGGAAGGAAAATGGAGATTGGGAAGTACCCGAGGTGGGCACAACCCACCTGGGCACGCCAAGCTTGCCTGGCGCGCCCTGGTGTATGGTGCCCACCAGGGTCACTTTCCTGGAAGTTTCTTATTTTCCTAATTTTCGAAATATTCCAAAACTGACAAAAAATATTTTTGCGGATTTTTTGGAGTCCGTTTACTTACCGTATCACATAGCTCCTTAGTTTTACGATTCTGGAGTGTTCCGGAAGGACTCCTTAATGTGTTCTTCCGGTGTCAAAGTTTGGATAATATTGCTTTCTACATTAACGGGCATACCTGAGATATAGTGTTTTATTCGTTGCCCATTGACAACCCTCGGGTTAGTCCCTTCGGCATTATTTATTTTGATAGATCCGAATTGGTAGACCTCCTCGATGACATAGGGTCCTTCCCATTTGGAGAGGAGTTTTCCTGCAAAAAATCTGAAATGAGAGTTGTACAAAAGACCATATTCTCCGACTTTGAACTCATGCTTTTGGATTCTTTTGTCATGCCATCTTTTAACTTTTCCTTTGAATAACTTTGCATTTTCGTAAGCCTGGGTTCTCCATTCATCTAATGAGCTAATATCAAATAACCTCTTTTCTCCAGCATGTTTGAAATCATAATTGAGTTCTTTTATTGCCCAAAATGCTTTGTGTTCTAACTCAAGAGGTAAATGACAAGCTTTTCCATAAACCATTTTATAGGGAGACATACCCATAGGATTTTTATATGATGTTCTATAAGCCCAAAGTTCATCATATAACTTCTTAGACCAATTCTTCCGAGACCTATTAACAATCTTTTGTAAGATTAGTTTTATTTCTCTATTGCTAAGTTCAACTTGACCACTAGACTGAGGAGGATAAGGTGACGCAATTCTATGGTTGACATCATACTTAGCAAGCATCTTATGGAAAGCACCATGAATAAAGTGTGAACCACCATCAGTCATTAAATATCTAGGGACTCCAAACCTTGGGAAAATAACTTCCTTAAGCATTTTAATAGAGGTGTTGTGATCAGCACTACTGGTTGGAATAGCCTCTACCCATTTAGTAACATAATCAACAGCAACCAAAATATGTGTATACCCATTAGAGGAAGGAAAAGATCCCATAAAGTCAAATCCCCAAACATCAAATGGTTCAATAGAAAGTGAATAATTCATAGGCATTTCTTGACGCTTACCGATATTACCTATTCTTTGGCATTCATCACATGATGAGACAAACTTACGGGCAACCTTGAAGAGAGTAGGCCAATAAAAACCAGATTGCAATACCTTATGAGCAGTTCTGTCTCCCGCGTGATGTCCTCCAAGCTTCAGAGTGACATTTCCATAGGATTTGTTCCTGTTCATGCTCATGTACACAATGTCTAATAATACCATCTACTCCTTCTTTATAAAGATGTGGGTCATCCCAAAAGTAATGTCTTAAATCATAGAAGAATTTTTCTTTTGTTGGTATGTGAAGCTAGGTGGGATGTATTTAGCAACAATATAATTAGCATAGTCAGCATACCAATGTGTACTATGAGAAACATTTATTGCAGCTAGTTGTTCATTAGGGAAGCTATCATTAATTGGTTGTGGGTCATCAAGAATATTTTCAAGTCTAGACAAGTTATCAGCCACCGGGTTCTCTGCTCCTTTCCTATCAGTAATATGCAAACCAAATTCTTGTAGAAGAAGAACCCACCTAATGAGTCTAGGTTTAGCATCCTTCTTTTCCATAAGGTATTTTATAGCAGCATGAGAGGTGTGGACAATTACTTTAGAATCAACAATGTAACATCTGAATTTATCACAAGCAAACACCGCTGCTAAGAATTATTTTTCAGTAGTAACATAGTTTCGTTAGCACTGTCTAGAGTTTTACTAGCATAATGAATAATATTTAATTTCTTATCAACTCTTTGGACTAGAACATCAGCAACAGCATAATCACTAGCATCACACATAATCTCAAATGACAAGTTCCAATCAAGTGGTTGAACAATAGGTGCAGTAATTAAGGCTTTCTTTAGTGTTTCAAAGGCTTCCATGCAATCATCATCAAACACAAAGGGAATATCCTTTTGTAAAAGATTAGTAAGAGGCCTAGAAATTTTAGAAAAGTCTTTGATAAACCTCCTATAGAAACCAGCATGACCAAGGAAACTACGAATACCTTTGATATCTTTAGGACATGGCATTTTCTCAATTGCATCAACCTTGGCTTTGTCCACCTCAATGCCTCTTTCAGAAAATTTGTGGCCCCAGACAATACCTTCATTAACCATAAAGTGGCACTTTTCCCAGTTCAAGACAAGATTTGTTTGTTCACATCTCTGCAAAACTCGATCAAGATTGCTTAAAAAATCATCAAAAGACTTCCCATAACAGAAAAGTCATCCATGAAAACCTCAACAATCTTTTCACAAAAAATCAGAGAAGATAGCAGTCATACATCTTTGAAAGGTAGCAGGTGCATTACATAAACCGAAAGGCATACGTCTATAAGAAAATGTTCCAAAAGGACAAGTAACGATGGTATTTTCTTGATGAGATTGTAAAATAGGTATTTGTGAAAAGCCAGAGTATCCATCAAGGAAGCAAAAATGTGTATGCTTAGATAATCTTTCTAACATTTGATCAATAAAAGGCAGAGGTTAATGATCTTTTCTAGTAGATTTATTTAATTTTCTATAATCAATTACCATTATATAACCTGTGACAGTTCTTTGAGGAATAAGCTCATTCTTATCATTAGGAACAATAGTAATACCTCCCTTCTTAGGGACACAATGAATAGGACTTACCCATCTACTATCAACTATAGGATAGATTATACCTGCTTCCAGAAGTTTCAATATTTCCGTTCTTACCACTTCTTTCATTTTTGGGTTTAACCAATATTCGCGATAAAAACCGGGTTTAGCATCAAGTTCCACATTAATATTGTGCTGACATAGAGTGCGACTAATGCCCTTAAGATCATCAAGAGTATATCCAATAGAAGCCCTGTGCTTCCTTAGAACTTTCAATAATCTTTATTCTTCATGTTCTGAAAGGTTAGAACAGATAATAACAGGATATATCTTCTTTTCATCAAGATAAGCATATTTCAAAGTGTTTGGTAATTGTTTTAATTCAAACACAGGATCACCTTTAGGTGGAGGAGGACCTCCTAGAGTTTCAATAGGCAAATTGTGTTTAAGCAGAGGTGATTGCTGGAAAAAGATTCTATCTATTTCATTTCTTTCACGCATATGCAAATGATTTTCATGGTCTAGCAAATATTGTTCCAGAGGATTGGTAGAGGCACAACAATAGAATCAAGACCAATAATTTCATCCTTACTAGGCAAATCTTTCTTATGAGGTTGTTTACTAAACTTGGAAAAATTAAACTCATGAGATTCATCACCAAAGCTAACACCTACAGTTTGTTACTCACAATCTATTTTAGCATTGATGGTGTTCAAGAAAGGTCTACCAATATAATGGGACAAAAGTCGTCTTGTGGGGTGCTAAGAACAAGAAACTCAGTAGCGTATTTTATTTTCCCACACAAGACTTCAACATCTCTAAGGATCCCAATTGGTGATATAGTATCTCTATTAGCAAGTTTAATAGTAGCACCTATGTCTTCTATGTCAGAAGGTGCTATTTCATCTTTAATTTCTTCATATAATGAGAAAGGAATAGTACTCACACTAGCACCTAGGTCACATAACCCATGATAACAGTGATCTCCTATCTCAAATGAGAATATAGGCATGCCAACAACGGGTCTATGTTTATCTTTTCCTTCAGGTTTAGCAATTCTAGAAGCTTCACCACAGAAGTAAATAACATGCCCATCAATATTATCAACTAAGAGATCTTTAACCATAGCAACACTAGGTTCAACTTTGATTTTTTCAGATGGTTTGGGTGTTCTAACATAACTTTTGTTAACCACAGTTGAAGCTTCAGCATGTTCCTTCATCCTAACAGGAAAAGGTGGTTTTTCAATATAAGTAGTGGGAACAACTGGATCAACATTGTAATGATAGTTTCTTCTTCAGCTTTTACCGGTTCTTTAACTTCTTCTTTAATTGTTGGGTGATATTTAAACCACTTATCCTTAGGGACATCAACATGAGTAGCAAAAGATTCACAAAAGGAGGCTACTATCTCACAGTCGAGTCCCTATTTAGTGCTAAACTTCTGAGAAGCATCGCTATTCATAAAAGATTTAATGCAATCAAACTTAGGTTCAGTACCTGACACTTCAGAGTTGCGTTTAATTCTTTCTAAAAGATCCCACTGGAATTCAATAGTCTTCTTCATAAAATAACTAGTACAAGAAGTATTGAGCATGGATTGATCATTACGAAAAAGCCGAGCATAAAAATTCTGAATAATAATTTCTCTTGAGAGCTCACGATTGGGGCATGAATATAACATTGACTTAAGCCTACCCCAAACTAGAGCGATACTTTCTCCTTCACGAGGCCAAACATTATATATATATATAAATAAATATATATATATATATATATATAATTCCGATCATGATGAACTAGATGCATAGGATAAAATTTCTGATGAAATTCCAATTTCAAAAACTTCCAGTTCCAAGATCCAATATCATCGCATAGCCTATACCATGTCAATGCTTTTGCCTTCAAAGATAAATGGAAAACCTTCTTCTTAGCTTCATCTTCGGGCAAACCTGCAAGCTTAAACAATCCACAACTCTCATCCACATATATCAAGTGCATATCAGGATGTTTGGTTCCATCTCCTGCACAAGAATTAACTAGCAGATGCTCTAACATACCTGAAGGAATTTCATATTAAATACTTTCAGTAGGTGCAGTAGGTTGAGGGGTGACTAATTGTTGTTCCGTTCGAGGTGAAGATACCCCGAAGAAACCCCTCAAAGATTGTTTTCCACAGTAACAAGTGACAATAAATTTCAGCATGTAGTAATAAAGTTTCCTTACCAATTTCCACTTACCAAGAGCGCTTCACTCCCCGGAAATGGCGCCAAAAAATTGACTTGATGACCCACAAGTGTATGGGGTCAGTTGTATCCCTTTTCGATAAGTAAAAGTGTCAAACCCAATGAGGAGCAGAAGGAAATGACAAGTGGTTTTCAGCAAGGTAATGTCAGCAAGTGCTAAAATTGTAAGTAGCGGAGTAGTTTGGTAGCAAGATAATTTGTCACAAGCAAGTAACAATAATAGTAACAAAAGTGCAGCAAGGTATCCCAATCCTTTTGAGGTAAAGGATAGGCCAAAACGGTTTCTTATGATAAGCAAAGTGTTCTCGAGGGTACACAGGAATTCATCTAGTCACGTTCATCATGTTGGCTTAATTCGTGTTTGGTACTTTGATAATTTGATATGTGGGTGGAACGGTGCTTAGGTGCTGTTCTTACTTGAACAAACCTCCTACTTATGATTAACCCTCTCGCAAGCATCCGCAACTACGAGAAAAGTATTAAGAATAAATTATAACCATAGCATTAAACTTTTGGATCCAATCGGTCCCTTACGGAATAGCGCATAAACTGGGGTTTAAGCTTCTGTCACTCTCACAACCCACCATCTAATAACTACTCAACAATGCATTCCCTTAGGCCCAAATATGGTGAAGTGTCATGTAGTCAACGTTCACATGACACCACTAAGAGAATGGCAACATACATACCATCAAAATATCGAACACATATCAAGTTCACATGATTACTTGCAACATGATTTCTCCCGTGACGTCAAGAACGAAAGTAACTACTCACAAATGATAAACATGCTCAAGATCATAGGGGTATTGAATAGCATAATGGATCTGAACATATAATCTTCCAACAAATTAACCATATAGTAATCAACTACAAGATGTAATCAACACTACTAGTCACCCACGAGCACCAATCTATAGTTTTGATACAAAGATTGAACACAAGAGATGAACTAGGGTTTGAGAGGAATTGGTGCTGTGAAGATGTTGATGAAGATAACCCTCCCCAAGATGGGAGAGTTGTTGGTGATGATGATGCCGATGATTTCCCCCTCCGGGAGGGAAGTTCCCCCGGCGGAATCGCTCCGCCGGAGGGCAAAAGTGCTCCTGCCCAAGTTCCACCTCGAGGCGGTGATGCTTCATCCTGAATGTCCTCCCCTTACTTTTTCTAGGTCAAAATGACTTATATACCAGAAGATGGCCACCGGAGGTGGGCCAAGGAGGGCAGCACCCACCAGGGCGCGCCTGGACCTCCTGGCGCGCCCAGGTGGGTTGTGCCGACCTGGTGGCCCTCCTCTAGTACTTATTTGCTCCAATATTCCTTAAATATTCCATAAAAAATCCTCGGGGAGTTTCAGCTCAGTTGGAGTTGTGCAGAATAGGTAGCTTGACGTAACTTTTTCAGGTCCAGATTTCCAGCTGCCAGAATTCTCCCCCTTGGTGCATACCTTTCATATTATGAGAGAAAAGGCATTAGAATTACTACAAAAAGCATTATTATGAAATAAAACAACATAAATAATAGTAGGAAAACATGATGCAAAATGGACGTATCAACCCCCAGTGAAGCATTGGAGTCAGGCATGGAAGCGGACTAAGGCGGAGTCGAAGCCGGCGAGGAGCAGCGACTCAGACAAGGAGGCGAGTGAAAAGCAACTTAGTAGCGGCGAGACCCGACGACGACTATCCGTGAATACAAGGCGGCTCGAAACTGATTAAGAAAAGTAGCTGCTTTGGTGAGGGCGGCTCAACAGTGAGGGCCGGTCAGGTCCGGCGGCTCGACAGTTGAAGAGCGGCATAGCAGAGACCAGCGTGGGCGGCTTCGGAGGAGGCTGACAATGTAATGAGCCACGGCAGCGGCTAGTAAGCGCACAGGAGACCAGTGTCGTGCGGGGCAGAGGCGGCTCATGTCTGCGGCAGGTCAGAGAGGCTCGGTTTGACTCAGCCACGGCAGAAGGGCGTCGGTGAGGCGACTTAGAGACGCATCGGCGGGTCATTAAAGAGCACGCGACAGGGGAGCGATGCTGCGGGAGGGCCGACTTGGCACGCAGCAAGGCGGGTCATGGTGGGCGGAGGCAACCCAGGGCGAATTTTGAAGGCAGGGTCGCGGCAGAGGCGACTTACGACAGCCCCAGACCCACAGAGGATCGAGGAAGTAGCGGCTCGTAATGTTAAAGGTTAGAAGCAGCTTAGAGAAGTGGCGCAATGGGCACTCGAAGCTGTAGGAGAGGTGTTGATCTTGACGCGGTCGTGCAATTTTGGCGGCTCGCGGTTGACTCCGAGCAGAAGACTAGAGCCACGACAGAGGACAGAGGAGGCATATGGCGACTTGCAGTCGTGGCAAAATGCGGTGGCAACTTCCAACTCATGTGGTTGAGGTGCAACTCGGCGGAATGAACCAGCGGGAGACCGAAGCGGCTTGAGGCAGCATGGGGTGTGCTCTACGGCGATGGAGGCTGGGCGGTCGACGAGGCACCGGCAGGTCGAGGTAGCAACGGGTTAAAGCGAGTGTGTGGAAGCAGAGCGGGAGGAAGTGAGGCCGGCGGCTTCTGGCGCAGTGGCTCAGCAAGGACGGGGCGGCTTAGAGGCGACCCGTGATTCGAATGATGGCCGGCGGCTCGCAGGCAACGACGTCGGCCGGTGGCTCATGGCGGCAGCTCAACGGTTGTTGTGGCCGGATCGGCAGTAGTAGAGGCCGAGGAGGGCCATGGAAGGGGAGGGAAACGCAGAGGCGGTTTGCAATATGAGGTGTAGCGCCTCAGGGCGCCAGGAGGCCATAGAAACAATGGCTTGAGGCGAGCGATGCGGCAACCCGACAGAGGTGAGTCGGTGAAGGCGATGCGACAGAGCCGGCCCTCGGATGGCGGCTAACGGGGCGAAGCAGTGGAAGCAGAGACAAACCACTGTAACGCCCCGATAATTAAGCTAAAGTGAAACTCTGCTAATGATGCCACGTCAGTTCCGTTACTGTTGTTAATCTCTGGTTAGTTCAAAACCGGTTCAAAATCAAATTCAAAATATAGCAACCCACCAAAGTTTTCAAACTTTGAAACAAAAATGTTCGGACTGTGTCAAATATTGCATGGATAATTATGGTGAAGTAAACACATTTTTCAGAAAATGCATAAATATTTTAAATTGAATTAAAACAGAAAAGGAAATAAATAAAAGAAAAGGAATAAAGAAAAACAAACCTAACAAAAATAAAGAGAAAAGCAAAGCCCCCAAACCCCCTGGGCCAAATGGCCCAGCTAGATGACAGCCGGCCAACCTAACCGGCCCATCCGGGCCAGCCCACTCCCCCGTTCCCCCTTGTCGCCTCCTTCCCGACGCGCTGTTCCTCCGAGCGCGCCATGAACATGGCGCGTTCCCATCGCACCACCTCGCCGTCCCCGCCGACTGGATAAGGCCGCCACGCCCCCGCCTCCTCGGTTCCCTCGCCCACTCACCTCCCTCCCGCTCTCCTCCCGGATCT